>NW_024544907.1:0-156304 GCF_018167655.1 Microtus oregoni | reverse complement strand
CCTGAGCACTGAGCACCCAGCACCCCGAGCACTGAGCACCCAGCACCCTGAGCACCCAGCAACCTGAGCACTGAGCACCCTGAGCACTGAGCACCCAGCACCCTGAGTACTGAGCACCCAACACTCTGAGCACTGAGCACAAGGCACGCTGAGTACTGAGCACTGAGCACACAGCACCCTCAGTACTGAGCACCCAGCACTCCGAGCACTGAGCACCCAGCTCCCCAAGCACTGAGCACCCAGCACCCCGAGCACTGAGCACTGAGCACCCTGAGCACTGAGCACCCAGCACACCGAGTACTGAGCACTGAGCACCCTGAGTACTGAGCACCCAGCACCCCGAGTACTGAGCACTGAGCACCCTGAGTACTGAGCACCCAGCACACCGAGCACTGAGCACCCAGCACCCTGAGTACAGAACACCCTGAGTACTGAGCACTGAGCACTGAGCACCCTGAGTACTGAGCACCCTGAGGACTGAGCACCTAGCACCCTGAGCACTGAGCACCCAGCACCCTGAGTACTGAGCACTGAGCACCCTGAGTACTGAGTACTGAGCACTGAGCACCCTGAGCACTGAGCACCCAGCACCCCGAGTACTGAGCACCCAGCACCCCGAGCACTGAGCACCCAGCGCCCCGAGCACTGAGCACCCAGCACCCCGAGCACTGAGCACTGAGCACCCTGAGCACTGAGCACACAGCACACCGAGTACTGAGCACTGAGCACCCTGAGTACTGTGCACCAAGCACCCCGAGTACTGAGCACTGAGCACCCTGAGTACTGAGCACCCAGCACCCTGAGCACTGAGCACCCAGCACCCTGAGTCCTGAGCACTGAGAACCCTGAGTACTGAGCACCGAGCACCCTGAGAACTGAGCACCCAGCACCCTGATCACTGAGCACGGAGCACCCGAGGACTGAGCTCCCAGCACCCTGAGCACTGAGCACCCAGCACCTTGAGTACTGAGCACCGAGCACCCAAGCACTGAGCACCCAGCACCCTGAGTACTGAGCACCCAGCACCCTGAGCACTGAGCAACCCAGCACCCTGAGCACTGAGCACGCAGCACCCCGAGCACTGAGCACCCAGCCACCCTGAGTACTGAGCACCCAGCACCTGAGTACTGAGCACCCAGCACCCTGAGTACTGAGCACCCAGCACCCTGTGCACTGAGCACCCAGCACCCTGAGTACTGAGCACCCAGCACCCTGAGCACTGAGCAACCAGCACCCTGAGCACTGAGCACTGAGCACCCAGCACCCTGAGCACTGAGCACTGAGCAACCAGCACACCGAGCACTGAGCACCCAGCACCCCGAGCACTGAGCACCCAGCACCCTGAGCACTGAGCACCCAGCACCCTGAGCACTGAGCACCCAGCACCCTGAGTACTGAGCACCCAACACCCAGAGTACTGAGCACCGAGCACCCTGAGCACTGAGCACCCAGCACCCTGAGTACTGAGCACACAGCACCATGAGTACTGAACACGCAGCACCCTGAGCACTGAGCACTGAGCACCCTGAGCACTGAGTACTGAGCACTGAGCACCCTGAGCACTGAGCACCCAGCACACCCGAGTACTGAACACCCAGCACCCTGAGTACTGAACACCCAGCACCCTGAGCACTGAGCACTGAGCACGCTGAGCACTGAGTACTGAGCACTGAGCACCCTGAGCACTGAGCACCCAGCACACCGAGTACTGAACACCCAGCACCCTGAGTACTGAACACCCAGCACCCTGAGCACTGAGTACTGAGCACTGAGCACCCTGAGCACTGAGCACCCAGCACCCTGAGTTCTGAGCACCCAGCACCTTGAGTACTGAACACCCAGCACCTGAGCACTGAGCACTGAGCACCCAGCACCCCGAGCACTGAGCACTGAGCACCCTGAGCACTGAGCACCCAGCACCCCGAGTACTGAGCACTGAGCACCCTGAGTACTGTGCACCAAGCACCCCGAGTACTGAGCACTGACCACCCTGTGTACTGAGCACCCAGCAACCTGAGCACTGAGCACCCAGCCCCCTGAGTACGGAGCACTGAGAACCCTGAGTACTGAGCACCGAGCACCCTGAGTACTGAGCACACAGCACCCTGATCACTGAGCACGGTGCACCTCGAGGACTGAGCACCCAGCTCCCTGAGCACTGAGCACCCAGCACCTTGAGTACTGAGCACCGAGCACCCCGAGCACTGAGCACCCAGCACCCTGAGTACTGAGCACCCAGCACCCTGAGCACTGAGCACCCAGCACCCCGAGCACTGAGCACCCAGCGCCCTGAGTACTGAGCACCCAGCACCCTGGGCACTGAGCACCCCAGCACCCTGAGTACTGAGCACCCAGCACCCTGAGTACTGAGCACCCAGCACCCTGAGTACTGAGCACTCAGCACACTGAGTACTGAGCACCGAGCACCCCGAGCACTGAGCACCCAGCACCCTGAGCACTGAGCACCCTGAGGACTGAGCACCCAGCAACCTGAGCACTGAGCACCGATCACCCTGAGCACTGAGCACCCAGCACCCCGAGAATGAGCACCCAGCACCCTGAGTACTGAGCACCCAGCAACCTGAGTACTGAGTACTAAGCACCCAGAGCACTGAGCACCCAGCACCCCGAGCACGGAGCACCCAGGACACCGAGCACTGAGTACTGAGCACCCAGCACCCTGAGTACTGAGCACCGAGCTCCCCGAGCACTGAGCACCCTGAGTACTGAGCACCCAGCACCCCGATCACTGAGTACCCAGCACCCTGAGCACTGAGCACCCAGCACCCTGAGCACTGAGCACCCAGCACCCTGAGTACTGAGCACCCAGCACGCTGAGTACTGAGCACCCAGCACCCCGAGCACTGAGCACCCAGCACACAGAGTACTGAGCACTGAGCACCCAGCACCTTGAGTACTGAGCACCTAGCACCCCGAGCACTGTACACCCAGCACCCTGAGTACTGAGCAACCAGCACCCTGAGCACTGAGCACCCAGCACCCTGAGTACTGAGCACCAAGCACCCTGAGTACTGAGCACCCAGCACCCTGAGTACTGAGCACCCAGCACCCTGAGCACTGAGCACCCAGCACCCTGAGTACTGAGCACCCAGCACCCTGAGTACTGAGCGACCAGCACCATGACCACTGAGCACTGAGCACCCAGCACCCTGAGCACTGAGCACTGAGCACCCAGCACCCCGAGCACTGAGCACCCAGCACCCCGAGCACTGAGCACCCAGCACCCTGAGCACTGAGCACCCAGCACCCTGAGCACTGAGCACACAGCACCCTGAGTACTGAGCACCCAGCACCCTGAGTACTGAGCACCCAGCACCCTGAGTACTGAGCACTCAGCACACTGAGTACTGAGCACCGAGCACCCCGAGCACTGAGCACCCAGCACCCTGAGCACTGAGCACCCTGAGGACTGAGCACCCAGCAACCTGAGCACTGAGCACCGATCACCCTGAGCACTGAGCACCCAGCACCCCGAGCACTGAGCACCCAGCATCCTGAGTACGGAGCACCCAGCACGCCGAGTACTGAGCACCCAGCACCCTGAGTACTGAGCACCCCAGCAACCCGAGCACTGAGCACCCGGCACCCTGAGTACTGAGCACCCTGAGTACTGAGCACTGAGCACCCAGCACCCTGAGTACTGAAGACCCTGAGGACTGAGCACCCAGCACCCTGAGCACTGAGCACCCCAGCACCCTGAGTACTGAGCACTGATCACCCCGAGGACTGAGCACCCAGCACCCTGAGTACTGAGCACCCAGCACCCTGAGCACTGAGCACCCAGCACACTGAGTACTGAGCACCCAGCACCCTGAGCACTGAGCACCCAGCACCCTGAGCACTGAGCACCCAGCACCCTGAGTACTGAGCACTGAGCACCCTGAGTAATGAGCACCGACCACTCTGAGTACTGAGCACCCAGCAACCTGAGCACTGAGCAGCCATCACCCTCAGCACTGAGCACGCAGCACCCCAAGCACTGAGCACCCAGAACCCTGAGCACTGAGCACCCAGCTCCCCGAGTACTGAGCACACAGCACCCCGAGTACTGAGCACCGAGCACCCCGAGCACTGAGCACCCAGCACCCTGAGTACTGAGCACCCAGCACCCTGAGTACTGAGCACTGAGCACCCCGAGTACTGAGCACCCAGCACCCCGAGCACTGAGCCCCCAGTACCCTGAGTACTGAGAACAGATCACCCTGAGTACTGAGCAACCAGCACCCTGAGTACTGAGCCCCCAGCACCCTGAGTACTGAGCACCCAGCACCCCGAGCACTGAGCACCCAGCACCCCGAGAATGAGCACCCAGCACGCTGAGTACTGAGAACCGAGCACCCTGAGTACTGAGCACAGAGCACCCTGAGTACTGAGCACCCAGCACCCTGAGTACTGAGCTCCCAGCACCCCGAGCACTGAGCACCCAGCACCCCGAGAATGAGCACCCAGCACCCTGAGTACCTGAGCACCCAGCACGCTGAGTACTGAGCACCGAGCTCCCCCGAGCACTGAGCACCCAGGACCCCGAGCACTGAGTACTGAGCACCCAGCAACCTGAGTACTGAGCACCGAGCTCCCCGAGCACTGAGCACCCTGAGTACTGAGCACCCAGCACCCCGATCACTGAGCACCCAGCACCCTGAGCACTGAGCACCCAGCACCCTGAGCACTGAGCACCCAGCACCCTGAGTACTGAGCACCCAGCACGCTGAGTACTGAGCACCCAGCACCCCGAGCACTGAGCACCCAGCACCCTGAGTACTGAGCACTGAGCACCCAGCACACCGAGCACTGAGCACCCAGCACCCTGTGTACTGAGCACTGAGCACCCTGAGTACTAAGCACCCAGCACCCTGAGTACTGAGCACCCAGGACCCTGAGCACTGAGCACCCAGCACCCTGAGCACTCAGCACCCAGCACCCCGAGCAGTGAGCACCCAGCACCCTGAGCACTGAGCACCCAGCACCCTGAGCACGGAGCACCCCGAGGACTGAGCACCCAGCACCCTGAGCACTGAGCACCCAGCACCTTGAGTACTGAGCACCGAGCACCTCGAACACTAAGCACCCCAGCACCCTGAGTACTGAGCACCCAGCACCCTGAGTACTGAGCACCCAGCACCCTGAGTACTGAACACCCAGCACCCTGAGCACTGAGCACTGAGCACTGAGCACCCTGAGCACTGCGCATCCAGCACCCCGAGTACTGAGCACCCAGCACCCCGAGCACTGAGCACCCAGCGCCCCGAGCACTGAGCACCCAGCACCCCCGAGCACTGAGCACTGAGTAACCTGAGCACTGAGCACCCAGCACCCTGAGTACTGAGCACTGAGCACCCTGAGTACTGAGCACCAAGCACCCCGGGTACTGAGCACTGAGCACCCTGAGTACTGAGCACCCAGCACCCTGAGCACTGAGCACCCAGCACCCTGAGTACTGAGCACTGAGAACCCTGAGTACTGAGCACCGAGCAACCTGAATACTGAGCACCCAGCACCCTAATCACTGAGCACGGAGCACCCCAAGGACTGAGCACCCAGCACCCTGAGCACTAAGCACCCAGCACCTTGAGTACTGAGCACCGAGCACCCCAAGCACTGAGCACCCAGCACCCTGAGTACTAAGCAACCAGCACCCTGAGCACTGAGCACTGAGCACCCAGCACCCAGAGCACTGAGCACTGAGCACCCAGCACCCCGAGCACTGAGCACCCAGCACCCCGAGCACTGAGCACCCAGCACCCTGAGCACTGAGCACCCAGCACCCTGAGCACTGAGCACCCAGCACCCTGAGTACTGAACACCCAGCACCCTGAGCACTGAGCACTGAGCACCCTGAGCACTGAGTACTGAGCACTGAGCACCCTGAGCACTGAGCACCCAGCACACCGAGTACTGAACACCCAGCACCCTGAGTACTGAACACCCAGCACCCTGAGCACTGAGCACCCTGAGCACTGAGTACTGAGCACTGAGCACCCTGAGCACTGAGCACCCAGCACACCGAGTACTGAACACCCAGGACCCTGAGTACTGAACACCCAGCACCCTGAGCACTGAGTACTGAGCACTGAGCACCCTGAGCACTGAGCACCCAGCACCCTGAGTACTGAGCACCCAGCACCTTGAGTACTGAACACCCAGCACCCTGAGCACTGAGCACTGAGCACCCAGCACCCCGAGCACTGAGCACTGAGCACCCTGAGCACTGAGCACACAGGACCCCGAGTACTGAGCACTGAGCACCCTGAGTACTGTGCCCCAATCACCCCGAGTACTGAGCACTGAGCTCCCTGAGTACTGAGCACCCAGCACCCTGAGCACTGAGCACCCAGCACCCTGAGTACTGAGCACTGAGAACCCTGAGTACTGAGCACCGAGCACCCTGAGTACTGAGCACCCAGCACCCTGATCACTGAGCAAGGTGCACCTCGAGGACTGAGCACCCAGCTCCCTGAGCACTGAGCACCCAGCACCTTGAGTACTGAGAACCGAGCACCCCGAGCACTGAGCACCCAGCACCCTGAGTACTGAGCACCCAGCACCCTGAGCACTGAGCACCCAGCACCCCGAGCACTGAGCTATCAGCACCCCGAGCACTGAGCACCCAGCACCCTGAGTACTGAGCACCCAGCACCCTGAGCACTGAGCACCCAGCACCCTGAGTACTGAGCACCCAGCACCCTGAGTACTGAGCAACGAGAACCCTGAGCACTGAGCACTGAGCACCCAGCACCCTGAGCACTGAGCACTGAGCACCCAGCACCCCGAGCACTGAGCACCCAGCACCCTGAGTACTGAGCACCGAGCACCCTGAGTACTGAGCACCCAGCACCCTGAGTAATGAGCACCGAGCACCCCGAGCACTGAGCACCCAGCACCTTGAGCACTGAGCACCCTGAGGACTGAGCAGCCAGCACCCTGAGCACTGAGCACCGACCACCCTGAGCACTGAGCACCCAGCACCCCGAGCACTGAGCACCCAGCACCCTGAGTACTGAGCACCCAGCACCCCGAGTACTGAGCACCCAGCACCCTGAGTACTGAGAACCCAGCACCCTGAATACTGAGCACCCAGCACCCTGAGTACTTAGCACCGAGCACCCTGAGCACTGAGCACCCAGCACCCTGAGTACTAAGCACTGAGCACTGAGCACCCTGAGTACTGAGCACCCTGAGGACTGAGCACCTAGCACCCTGAGCACTGAGCACCCAGCACCCTGAGTACTGAGAACCCAGCACCCTGAGCACTGAGTACTGAGCACTGAGCACCCTGAGCACTGAGCAGCCAGCACCCCGAGCACTGAGCACCCAGCACCCTGAGTACTGAGCACCCAACACCCAGAGTACTGAGCACCCAGCACCCTAAGCACTGAGCACCCAGCACCCTGAGTACTGAGCACCCAGCACCCTGAGTACTGAACACCCAGCACCCTGAGCACTCAGCACTGAGCACCCTGAGCACTGAGTACTGAGCACTGAGCACCCTGAGCACTGAGCACCCAGCACCCCGAGTACTGAGCACCCAGCACCCCGAGCACTGAGCACCCAGCGCCCCGAGCACTGAGCACCCAGCACCCCGAGCACTGAGCACTGAGCACCCTGAGCACTGAGCACCCAGCACCCCGAGTACTGAGCACTGAGCACCCTGAGTACTGTGCACCAAGCACCCCGAGTACTGAGCACTGAGCACCCTGAGTACTGAGCACCCAGCACCCTGAGCACTGAGCACCCAGCACCCTGAGTCCTGAGCACTGAGAACCCTGAGTACTGAGCACCGAGCACCCTGAGTACTGAGCACCCAGCACCCTGATCACTGAGCACGGAGCACCCCGAGGACTGAGCACCCAGCACCCTGAGCACTGAGCACCCAGCACCTTGAGTACTGAGCACCGAGCACCCCAAGCACTGAGCACCCAGCACCCTGAGTACTGAGCACCCAGCACCCTGAGCACTGAGCACCCAGCACCCTGAGCACTGAGCACGCAGCACCCCGAGCACTGAGCACCCAGCACCCTGAGTACTGAGCACCCAGCACCCTGAGTACTGAGCACCCAGCACCCTGAGTACTGAGCACCCAGCACCCTGTGCACTGAGCACCCAGCACCCTGAGTACTGAGCACCCAGCACCCTGAGCACTGAGCAACCAGCACCCTGAGCACTGAGCACTGAGCACCCAGCACCCTGAGCACTGAGCACTGAGCAACCAGCACCCCGAGCACTGAGCACCCAGCACCCCGAGCACTGAGCACCCAGCACCCTGAGCACTGAGCACCCAGCACCCTGAGCACTGAGCACCCAGCACCCTGAGTACTAAGCACGCAGCACCCTGAGCACTGAGCACCCAGCACACTGAGTACTGAGCACCCAACACCCAGAGTACTGAGCAACGAGCACCCTGAGCACTGAGCACCCAGCACCCTGAGTACTGAGCACACAGCACCCTGAGTACTGAACACCCAGCACCCTGAGCACTGAGCACTGAGCACCCTGAGCACTGAGTACTGAGCACTGAGCACCCTGAGCACTGAGCACCCAGCACACCGAGTACTGAACACCCAGAACCCTGAGTACTGAGCACCCAGCACCCTGAGCACTGAGCACTGAGCACCCTGAGCACTGAGTACTGAGCACTGAGCACCCTGAGCACTGAGCACCCAGCACACCGAGTACTGAACACCCAGCAGCCTGAGTACTGAACACCCAGCACCCTGAGCACTGAGTACTGAGCACTGAGCACCCTGAGCACTGAGCACCCAGCACCCTGAGTTCTGAGCACCCAGCACCTTGAGTACTGAACACCCAGCACCCTGAGCACTGAGCACTGAGCACCCAGCACCCCGAGCACTGAGCACTGAGCACCCTGAGCACTGAGCACCCAGCACCCCGAGTACTGAGCACTGAGCACCCTGAGTACTGTGCACCAAGCACCCCGAGTACTGAGCACTGAGCACCCTGAGTACTGAGCACCCAGCAACCTGAGCACTGAGCACCCAGCCCCCTGAGTACGGAGCACTGAGAACCCTGAGTACTGAGCACCGAGCACCCTGAGTACTGAGCACACAGCACCCTGATCACTGAGCACGGTGCCCCTCGAGGACTGAGCACCCAGCTCCCTGAGCACTGAGCACCCAGCTCCTTGAGTACTGAGCACCGAGCACCCCGAGCCCTGAGCACCCAGCACCCTGAGTACTGAGCACCCAGCACCCTGAGCACTGAGCACCCAGCACCCCGAGCACTGAGCACCCAGCGCCCTGAGTACTGAGCACCCAGCACCCTGGGCACTGAGCACCCAGCACCCTGAGTACTGAGCACCCAGCACCCTGAGCACTGAGCACCCAGCACCCTGAGCACTGAGCACCAAGCGCCCTGAGTACTGAGCACCCAACACCCAGAGTACTGAGCACCCAGCACCCTAAGCACTGAGCACCCAGCACCCTGAGTACTGAGCACCCAGCACCCTGAGTACTGAACACCCAGCACCCTGAGCACTGAGCACTGAGCACCCTGAGCACTGAGTACTGAGCACTGAGCACACTGAGCACTGAGCACCCAGCACCCCGAGTACTGAGCACCCAGCACCCCGAGCACAGAGCAACCAGCGCCCCGAGCACTGAGCACCAAGCACCCCGAGCACTGAGCACAGAGCACCCTGAGCACTGAGCACAGAGCACCCCGAGTACTGAGCACTGAGCACCCTGAGTACTGAGCACCAAGCACCCCGAGTACTGAGCACTGAGCACCCTGAGTACTGAGAACCCAGCACCCTGAGCACTGAGCACACAGCACCCCGAGTACTGAGCACCAAGCACCCCGAGCACTGAGCACCCAGCACCCTGAGTACTGAGCACCCTGAGTAATGAGCACCGATCACCCTGAGCACTGAGCACCCAGCACACTGAGCACTGAGCACCCAGCACCCTGAGTACTGAGCACCCAGCACCCTGAGTACTGAGTACCCAGCACACTGAGCACTGAGCACCCAGCACCCTGAGTACTGAGCACCGAGCACCCTGAGTACTGAGCACCCAGCACCCTTAGTACTGAGCACCCAGCACCCTGAGCACTGAGCACCCAGCACCCTGAGTACTGAGCACCCAGCACCACCCTCAGCACTGAGCACCCAGCACACCGAGCACTGAGCACCCAGCACCCTGAGCACTGAGCACCCACAACCCCGAGTACTGAGCACCCAGCACCCCGAGTACTGAGCACCGAGCACCCCGAGCACTGAGCACCCAGCACCCTGAGTACTGAGCACCCAGCACCCTGAGTACTGAGCACTGAGCACAACGAGTTCTGAGCACCCAGCACCCCGAGCACTGAGCACCCAGCAACCTGAGTACTGAGAACAGATCACCCTGAGCACTGAGCACCCAGCACCCTGAGTACTGAGCACCCAGCACCCTGAGTACTGAGGACCCAGCACCCTGAGTACTGAGCACTCAGCACCCTGAGTACTGAGCACCCAGCACCTTGAGCACTGAGCACCCTGAGGACTGAGCAGCCAGCACCCTGAGCACTGAGCACCGATCACCCTGAGCAC
Source organism: Microtus oregoni (assembly GCF_018167655.1). Taxonomy (NCBI): domain Eukaryota; kingdom Metazoa; phylum Chordata; class Mammalia; order Rodentia; family Cricetidae; genus Microtus; species Microtus oregoni. Next base: position 145,737 of record NW_024544907.1, on the reverse strand, counting down.
TGAGCACCCAGCACCCCGAGCACAGAGCACCCTGCACCAGAGTACTGAGCACCCAGCACCCCGAGTACTGAGCACCCAGCACCCTGAGTACTGATCATCCAGCACCCCGAGCACTGAGCACCCAGCAGCCTGAGTACTGAACACCCTGAGTACTGAGCACTGAGCACTGAGCACCCTGAGTACTGAGCACCCTGAGGACTCAGCACCTAGCACCCTGAGCACTGAGCACCCAGCACCCTGAGTACTGAGCACCCACCACCCTGGGCACTGAGCACCCAGCACCCTGAGTAATGAGCACCGAGCACCCCGAGCACTGAGCACCCAGCACCTTGAGCACTGAGCACCCTGAGGACTGAGCAGCCAGCACCCTGAGCACTGAGCACCGATCACCCTGAGCACTGAGCACCCAGCACCCCGAGCACTGAGCACCCAGCACCCTGAGTACTGAGCACCCAGCACCCTGAGCACTGAGTACTGAGCACTGAGCACCCTGAGCACTGAGCACCCAGCACCCCGAGCACTGAGGACCCAGCACCCTGAGTACTGAGCACCCAACACCCAGAGTACTGAGCACCCAGCACCCTAAGCACTGAGCACCCAGCACCCTGAGTACTGAGCACCCAGCACCCTGAGTACTGAACACCCAGCACCCTGAGCACTGAGCACTGAGCACCCTGAGTACTGAGTACTGAGCACTGAGCACCCTGAGCACTGAGCACCCAGCACCCCGAGTACTGAGCACCCAGCACCCCGAGCACTGAGCACCCAGCGCCCCGAGCACTGAGCACCCAGCACCCCGAGCACTGAGCACTGAGCACCCTGAGCACTGATCACCCAGCACCCCGAGTACTGAGCACTGAGCACCCTGAGTACTGTGCACCAAGCACCCCGAGTACTGAGCACTGAGCACCCTGAGTACTGAGCACCCAGCACCCTGAGCACTGAGCACCCAGCACCCTGAGTCCTGAGCACTGAGAACCCTGAGTACTGAGCACCGAGCACCCTGAGTACTGAGCACCCAGCACCCTGATCACTGAGCACGGAGCACCCCGAGGACTGAGCTCCCAGCACCCTGAGCACTGAGCACCCAGCACCTTGAGTACTGAGCACCGAGCAGCCCAAGCACTGAGCACCCAGCACCCTGAGTACTGAGCACCCAGCACCCTGAGCACTGAGCACCCAGCACCCTGAGCACTGAGCACGCAGCACCCCGAGCACTGAGCACCCAGCACCCTGAGTACTGAGCACCCAGCACCCTGAGTACTGAGCACCCAGCACCCTGAGTACTGAGCACCCAGCACCCTGTGCACTGAGCACCCAGCACCCTGAGTACTGAGCACCCAGCACCCTGAGCACTGAGCAACCAGCACCCTGAGCACTGAGCACTGAGCACCCAGCACCCTGAGCACTGAGCACTGAGCAACCAGCACACCGAGCACTGAGCACCCAGCACCCCGAGCACTGAGCACCCAGCACCCTGAGCACTGAGCACCCAGCACCCTGAGCACTGAGCACCCAGCACCCTGAGTACTGATCACGCAGCACCCTGAGCACTGAGCACCCAGCACACTGAGTACTGAGCACCCAACACCCAGAGTACTGAGCACCGAGCACCCTGAGCACTGAGCACCCAGCACCCTGAGTACTGAGCACACAGCACCATGAGTACTGAACACGCAGCACCCTGAGCACTGAGCACTGAGCACCCTGAGCACTGAGTACTGAGCACTGAGCACCCTGAGCACTGAGCACCCAGCACACCGAGTACTGAACACCCAGCACGCTGAGTACTGAGCACCGAGCTCCCCGAGCACTGAGCACCCAGGACCCCGAGCACTGAGTACTGAGCACCCAGCAACCTGAGTACTGAGCACCGAGCTCCCCGAGCACTGAGCACCCTGAGTACTGAGCACCCAGCACCCCGATCACTGAGCACCCAGCACCCTGAGCACTGAGCACCCAGCACCCTGAGCACTGAGCACCCAGCACCCTGAGTACTGAGCACCCAGCACGCTGAGTACTGAGCACCCAGCACCCCGAGCACTGAGCACCCAGCACCCTGAGTACTGAGCACTGAGCACCCAGCACACCGAGCACTGAGCACCCAGCACCCTGTGTACTGAGCACTGAGCACCCTGAGTACTAAGCACCCAGCACCCTGAGTACTGAGCACCCAGGACCCTGAGCACTGAGCACCCAGCACCCTGAGCACTCAGCACCCAGCACCCCGAGCAGTGAGCACCCAGCACCCTGAGCACTGAGCACCCAGCACCCTGAGCACGGAGCACCCCGAGGACTGAGCACCCAGCACCCTGAGCACTGAGCACCCAGCACCTTGAGTACTGAGCACCGAGCACCTCGAACACTAAGCACCCAGCACCCTGAGTACTGAGCACCCAGCACCCTGAGTACTGAGCACCCAGCACCCTGAGTACTGAACACCCAGCACCCTGAGCACTGAGCACTGAGCACTGAGCACCCTGAGCACTGCGCATCCAGCACCCCGAGTACTGAGCACCCAGCACCCCGAGCACTGAGCACCCAGCGCCCCGAGCACTGAGCACCCAGCACCCCGAGCACTGAGCACTGAGTAACCTGAGCACTGAGCACCCAGCACCCTGAGTACTGAGCACTGAGCACCCTGAGTACTGAGCACCAAGCACCCCGGGTACTGAGCACTGAGCACCCTGAGTACTGAGCACCCAGCACCCTGAGCACTGAGCACCCAGCACCCTGAGTACTGAGCACTGAGAACCCTGAGTACTGAGCACCGAGCAACCTGAATACTGAGCACCCAGCACCCTAATCACTGAGCACGGAGCACCCCAAGGACTGAGCACCCAGCACCCTGAGCACTAAGCACCCAGCACCTTGAGTACTGAGCACCGAGCACCCCAAGCACTGAGCACCCAGCACCCTGAGTACTAAGCAACCAGCACCCTGAGCACTGAGCACTGAGCACCCAGCACCCAGAGCACTGAGCACTGAGCACCCAGCACCCCGAGCACTGAGCACCCAGCACCCCGAGCACTGAGCACCCAGCACCCTGAGCACTGAGCACCCAGCACCCTGAGCACTGAGCACCCAGCACCCTGAGTACTGAACACCCAGCACCCTGAGCACTGAGCACTGAGCACCCTGAGCACTGAGTACTGAGCACTGAGCACCCTGAGCACTGAGCACCCAGCACACCGAGTACTGAACACCCAGCACCCTGAGTACTGAACACCCAGCACCCTGAGCACTGAGCACCCTGAGCACTGAGTACTGAGCACTGAGCACCCTGAGCACTGAGCACCCAGCACACCGAGTACTGAACACCCAGGACCCTGAGTACTGAACACCCAGCACCCTGAGCACTGAGTACTGAGCACTGAGCACCCTGAGCACTGAGCACCCAGCACCCTGAGTACTGAGCACCCAGCACCTTGAGTACTGAACACCCAGCACCCTGAGCACTGAGCACTGAGCACCCAGCACCCCGAGCACTGAGCACTGAGCACCCTGAGCACTGAGCACACAGGACCCCGAGTACTGAGCACTGAGCACCCTGAGTACTGTGCCCCAATCACCCCGAGTACTGAGCACTGAGCTCCCTGAGTACTGAGCACCCAGCACCCTGAGCACTGAGCACCCAGCACCCTGAGTACTGAGCACTGAGAACCCTGAGTACTGAGCACCGAGCACCCTGAGTACTGAGCACCCAGCACCCTGATCACTGAGCAAGGTGCACCTCGAGGACTGAGCACCCAGCTCCCTGAGCACTGAGCACCCAGCACCTTGAGTACTGAGAACCGAGCACCCCGAGCACTGAGCACCCAGCACCCTGAGTACTGAGCACCCAGCACCCTGAGCACTGAGCACCCAGCACCCCGAGCACTGAGCTATCAGCACCCCGAGCACTGAGCACCCAGCACCCTGAGTACTGAGCACCCAGCACCCTGAGCACTGAGCACCCAGCACCCTGAGTACTGAGCACCCAGCACCCTGAGTACTGAGCAACGAGAACCCTGAGCACTGAGCACTGAGCACCCAGCACCCTGAGCACTGAGCACTGAGCACCCAGCACCCCGAGCACTGAGCACCCAGCACCCTGAGTACTGAGCACCGAGCACCCTGAGTACTGAGCACCCAGCACCCTGAGTAATGAGCACCGAGCACCCCGAGCACTGAGCACCCAGCACCTTGAGCACTGAGCACCCTGAGGACTGAGCAGCCAGCACCCTGAGCACTGAGCACCGACCACCCTGAGCACTGAGCACCCAGCACCCCGAGCACTGAGCACCCAGCACCCTGAGTACTGAGCACCCAGCACCCCGAGTACTGAGCACCCAGCACCCTGAGTACTGAGAACCCAGCACCCTGAATACTGAGCACCCAGCACCCTGAGTACTTAGCACCGAGCACCCTGAGCACTGAGCACCCAGCACCCTGAGTACTAAGCACTGAGCACTGAGCACCCTGAGTACTGAGCACCCTGAGGACTGAGCACCTAGCACCCTGAGCACTGAGCACCCAGCACCCTGAGTACTGAGAACCCAGCACCCTGAGCACTGAGTACTGAGCACTGAGCACCCTGAGCACTGAGCAGCCAGCACCCCGAGCACTGAGCACCCAGCACCCTGAGTACTGAGCACCCAACACCCAGAGTACTGAGCACCCAGCACCCTAAGCACTGAGCACCCAGCACCCTGAGTACTGAGCACCCAGCACCCTGAGTACTGAACACCCAGCACCCTGAGCACTCAGCACTGAGCACCCTGAGCACTGAGTACTGAGCACTGAGCACCCTGAGCACTGAGCACCCAGCACCCCGAGTACTGAGCACCCAGCACCCCGAGCACTGAGCACCCAGCGCCCCGAGCACTGAGCACCCAGCACCCCGAGCACTGAGCACTGAGCACCCTGAGCACTGAGCACCCAGCACCCCGAGTACTGAGCACTGAGCACCCTGAGTACTGTGCACCAAGCACCCCGAGTACTGAGCACTGAGCACCCTGAGTACTGAGCACCCAGCACCCTGAGCACTGAGCACCCAGCACCCTGAGTCCTGAGCACTGAGAACCCTGAGTACTGAGCACCGAGCACCCTGAGTACTGAGCACCCAGCACCCTGATCACTGAGCACGGAGCACCCCGAGGACTGAGCACCCAGCACCCTGAGCACTGAGCACCCAGCACCTTGAGTACTGAGCACCGAGCACCCCAAGCACTGAGCACCCAGCACCCTGAGTACTGAGCACCCAGCACCCTGAGCACTGAGCACCCAGCACCCTGAGCACTGAGCACGCAGCACCCCGAGCACTGAGCACCCAGCACCCTGAGTACTGAGCACCCAGCACCCTGAGTACTGAGCACCCAGCACCCTGAGTACTGAGCACCCAGCACCCTGTGCACTGAGCACCCAGCACCCTGAGTACTGAGCACCCAGCACCCTGAGCACTGAGCAACCAGCACCCTGAGCACTGAGCACTGAGCACCCAGCACCCTGAGCACTGAGCACTGAGCAACCAGCACCCCGAGCACTGAGCACCCAGCACCCCGAGCACTGAGCACCCAGCACCCTGAGCACTGAGCACCCAGCACCCTGAGCACTGAGCACCCAGCACCCTGAGTACTAAGCACGCAGCACCCTGAGCACTGAGCACCCAGCACACTGAGTACTGAGCACCCAACACCCAGAGTACTGAGCAACGAGCACCCTGAGCACTGAGCACCCAGCACCCTGAGTACTGAGCACACAGCACCCTGAGTACTGAACACCCAGCACCCTGAGCACTGAGCACTGAGCACCCTGAGCACTGAGTACTGAGCACTGAGCACCCTGAGCACTGAGCACCCAGCACACCGAGTACTGAACACCCAGAACCCTGAGTACTGAGCACCCAGCACCCTGAGCACTGAGCACTGAGCACCCTGAGCACTGAGTACTGAGCACTGAGCACCCTGAGCACTGAGCACCCAGCACACCGAGTACTGAACACCCAGCAGCCTGAGTACTGAACACCCAGCACCCTGAGCACTGAGTACTGAGCACTGAGCACCCTGAGCACTGAGCACCCAGCACCCTGAGTTCTGAGCACCCAGCACCTTGAGTACTGAACACCCAGCACCCTGAGCACTGAGCACTGAGCACCCAGCACCCCGAGCACTGAGCACTGAGCACCCTGAGCACTGAGCACCCAGCACCCCGAGTACTGAGCACTGAGCACCCTGAGTACTGTGCACCAAGCACCCCGAGTACTGAGCACTGAGCACCCTGAGTACTGAGCACCCAGCAACCTGAGCACTGAGCACCCAGCCCCCTGAGTACGGAGCACTGAGAACCCTGAGTACTGAGCACCGAGCACCCTGAGTACTGAGCACACAGCACCCTGATCACTGAGCACGGTGCCCCTCGAGGACTGAGCACCCAGCTCCCTGAGCACTGAGCACCCAGCTCCTTGAGTACTGAGCACCGAGCACCCCGAGCCCTGAGCACCCAGCACCCTGAGTACTGAGCACCCAGCACCCTGAGCACTGAGCACCCAGCACCCCGAGCACTGAGCACCCAGCGCCCTGAGTACTGAGCACCCAGCACCCTGGGCACTGAGCACCCAGCACCCTGAGTACTGAGCACCCAGCACCCTGAGCACTGAGCACCCAGCACCCTGAGCACTGAGCACCAAGCGCCCTGAGTACTGAGCACCCAACACCCAGAGTACTGAGCACCCAGCACCCTAAGCACTGAGCACCCAGCACCCTGAGTACTGAGCACCCAGCACCCTGAGTACTGAACACCCAGCACCCTGAGCACTGAGCACTGAGCACCCTGAGCACTGAGTACTGAGCACTGAGCACACTGAGCACTGAGCACCCAGCACCCCGAGTACTGAGCACCCAGCACCCCGAGCACAGAGCAACCAGCGCCCCGAGCACTGAGCACCAAGCACCCCGAGCACTGAGCACAGAGCACCCTGAGCACTGAGCACAGAGCACCCCGAGTACTGAGCACTGAGCACCCTGAGTACTGAGCACCAAGCACCCCGAGTACTGAGCACTGAGCACCCTGAGTACTGAGAACCCAGCACCCTGAGCACTGAGCACACAGCACCCCGAGTACTGAGCACCAAGCACCCCGAGCACTGAGCACCCAGCACCCTGAGTACTGAGCACCCTGAGTAATGAGCACCGATCACCCTGAGCACTGAGCACCCAGCACACTGAGCACTGAGCACCCAGCACCCTGAGTACTGAGCACCCAGCACCCTGAGTACTGAGTACCCAGCACACTGAGCACTGAGCACCCAGCACCCTGAGTACTGAGCACCGAGCACCCTGAGTACTGAGCACCCAGCACCCTTAGTACTGAGCACCCAGCACCCTGAGCACTGAGCACCCAGCACCCTGAGTACTGAGCACCCAGCACCACCCTCAGCACTGAGCACCCAGCACACCGAGCACTGAGCACCCAGCACCCTGAGCACTGAGCACCCACAACCCCGAGTACTGAGCACCCAGCACCCCGAGTACTGAGCACCGAGCACCCCGAGCACTGAGCACCCAGCACCCTGAGTACTGAGCACCCAGCACCCTGAGTACTGAGCACTGAGCACAACGAGTTCTGAGCACCCAGCACCCCGAGCACTGAGCACCCAGCAACCTGAGTACTGAGAACAGATCACCCTGAGCACTGAGCACCCAGCACCCTGAGTACTGAGCACCCAGCACCCTGAGTACTGAGGACCCAGCACCCTGAGTACTGAGCACTCAGCACCCTGAGTACTGAGCACCCAGCACCTTGAGCACTGAGCACCCTGAGGACTGAGCAGCCAGCACCCTGAGCACTGAGCACCGATCACCCTGAGCACTGAGCACCCAGCACCCCGAGCACAGAGCACCCTGCACCAGAGTACTGAGCACCCAGCACCCCGAGTACTGAGCACCCAGCACCCTGAGTACTGATCATCCAGCACCCCGAGCACTGAGCACCCAGCAGCCTGAGTACTGAACACCCTGAGTACTGAGCACTGAGCACTGAGCACCCTGAGTACTGAGCACCCTGAGGACTCAGCACCTAGCACCCTGAGCACTGAGCACCCAGCACCCTGAGTACTGAGCACCCACCACCCTGGGCACTGAGCACCCAGCACCCTGAGTAATGAGCACCGAGCACCCCGAGCACTGAGCACCCAGCACCTTGAGCACTGAGCACCCTGAGGACTGAGCAGCCAGCACCCTGAGCACTGAGCACCGATCACCGTGAGCACTGAGCACCCAGCACCCCGAGCACTGAGCACCCAGCACCCTGAGTACTGAGCACCCAGCACCCTGAGCACTGAGTACTGAGCACTGAGCACCCTGAGCACTGAGCACCCAGCACCCCGAGCACTGAGGACCCAGCACCCTGAGTACTGAGCACCCAACACCCAGAGTACTGAGCACCCAGCACCCTAAGCACTGAGCACCCAGCACCCTGAGTACTGAGCACCCAGCACCCTGAGTACTGAACACCCAGCACCCTGAGCACTGAGCACTGAGCACCCTGAGTACTGAGTACTGAGCACTGAGCACCCTGAGCACTGAGCACCCAGCACCCCGAGTACTGAGCACCCAGCACCCCGAGCACTGAGCACCCAGCGCCCCGAGCACTGAGCACCCAGCACCCCGAGCACTGAGCACTGAGCACCCTGAGCACTGATCACCCAGCACCCCGAGTACTGAGCACTGAGCACCCTGAGTACTGTGCACCAAGCACCCCGAGTACTGAGCACTGAGCACCCTGAGTACTGAGCACCCAGCACCCTGAGCACTGAGCACCCAGCACCCTGAGTCCTGAGCACTGAGAACCCTGAGTACTGAGCACCGAGCACCCTGAGTACTGAGCACCCAGCACCCTGATCACTGAGCACGGAGCACCCCGAGGACTGAGCTCCCAGCACCCTGAGCACTGAGCACCCAGCACCTTGAGTACTGAGCACCGAGCAGCCCAAGCACTGAGCACCCAGCACCCTGAGTACTGAGCACCCAGCACCCTGAGCACTGAGCACCCAGCACCCTGAGCACTGAGCACGCAGCACCCCGAGCACTGAGCACCCAGCACCCTGAGTACTGAGCACCCAGCACCCTGAGTACTGAGCACCCAGCACCCTGAGTACTGAGCACCCAGCACCCTGTGCACTGAGCACCCAGCACCCTGAGTACTGAGCACCCAGCACCCTGAGCACTGAGCAACCAGCACCCTGAGCACTGAGCACTGAGCACCCAGCACCCTGAGCACTGAGCACTGAGCAACCAGCACACCGAGCACTGAGCACCCAGCACCCCGAGCACTGAGCACCCAGCACCCTGAGCACTGAGCACCCAGCACCCTGAGCACTGAGCACCCAGCACCCTGAGTACTGATCACGCAGCACCCTGAGCACTGAGCACCCAGCACACTGAGTACTGAGCACCCAACACCCAGAGTACTGAGCACCGAGCACCCTGAGCACTGAGCACCCAGCACCCTGAGTACTGAGCACACAGCACCATGAGTACTGAACACGCAGCACCCTGAGCACTGAGCACTGAGCACCCTGAGCACTGAGTACTGAGCACTGAGCACCCTGAGCACTGAGCACCCAGCACACCGAGTACTGAACACCCAGCACCCTGAGTACTGAACACCCAGCACCCTGAGCACTGAGCACTGAGCACGCTGAGCACTGAGTACTGAGCACTGAGCACCCTGAGCACTGAGCATCCAGCACACCGAGTACTGAACACCCAGCACCCTGAGTACTGAACACCCAGCACCCTGAGCACTGAGTACTGAGCACTGAGCACCCTGAGCACTGAGCACCCAGCACCCTGAGTTCTGAGCACCCAGCACCTTGAGTACTGAACACCCAGCACCCTGAGCACTGAGCACTGAGCACCCAGCACCCCGAGCACTGAGCACTGAGCACCCTGAGCACTGAGCACCCAGCACCCCGAGTACTGAGCACTGAGCACCCTGAGTACTGTGCACCAAGCACCCCGAGTACTGAGCACTGACCACCCTGAGTACTGAGCACCCAGCAACCTGAGCACTGAGCACCCAGCATCCTGAGTACGGAGCACTGAGAACCCTGAGTACTGAGCACCGAGCACCCTGAGTACTGAGCACACAGCACCCTGATCACTGAGCACGGTGCACCTCGAGGACTGAGCACCCAGCTCCCTGAGCACTGAGCACCCAGCACCTTGAGTACTGAGCACCGAGCACCCCGAGCACTGAGCACCCAGCACCCTGAGTACTGAGCACCCAGCACCCTGAGCACTGAGCACCCAGCACCCCGAGCACTGAGCACTCAGCGCCCTGAGTACTGAGCACCCAGCACCCTGGGCACTGAGCACCCAGCACCCTGAGTACTGAGCACCCAGCACCCTGAGCACTGAGCACCCAGCACCCTGAGCACTGAGCACCAAGCGCCCTGAGTACTGAGCACCCAACACCCAGAGTACTGAGCACCCAGCACCCTAAGCACTGAGCACCCAGCACCCTGAGTACTGAGCACCCAGCACCCTGAGTACTGAACACCCAGCACCCTGAGCACTGAGCACTGAGCACCCTGAGCACTGAGTACTGAGCACTGAGCACACTGAGCACTGAGCACCCAGCACCCCGAGCACAGAGCAACCAGCGCCCCGAGCACTGAGCACCAAGCACCCCGAGCACTGAGCACTGAGCACCCTGAGCACTGAGCACAGAGCACCCCGAGTACTGAGCACTGAGCACCCTGAGTACTGAGCACCAAGCACCCCGAGTACTGAGCACTGAGCACCCTGAGTACTGAGCACCCAGCACCCTGAGCACTGAGCACACAGCACCCTGAGTACTGAGCACCCAGCACCCTGAGTACTGAGCACACAAAACCCAGAGTACTGAGCACCCAGCACCCTGAGCACTGAGCACCCAGCACCCTGAGTACTGAGCACCGAGCACCCTGAGTACTGAGCACCCAGCACCCTGAGCACTGAGCACTGAGCACCCAGCACCCTGAGCACTGAGCACTGAGCACCCAGCACCCCGAGCACTGAGCACCCAGCACCCCGAGCACTGAGCACCCAGCACCCTGAGCACTGAGCACCCAGCACCCTGAGCACTGAGCACCCAGCACCCTGAGTACTGAGCACGCAGCACCCTGAGCACTGAGCACCCAGCACACTGAGTACTGAGCACCCAACACCCAGAGTACTGAGCACCGAGCACCCTGAGCACTGAGCAACCAGCACCCTGAGTACTGAGCACACAGCACCCTGAGTACTGAACACCCAGCACCCTGAGCACTGAGCACTGAGCACCCTGAGTACTGAGCACCCAGCACCATGAGTACTGAGCACCCAGCACACTGAGCACTGAGCACCCAGCACCCTCAGTACTGAGCACTCAGCACCCTGATTACTGAGCACCGAGCACCCCGATCACTGAGCACCCAGCACCCTGAGCACTGAGCATCCTGAGGACTGAGCACCCAGCACCCTGAGCACTGAGCACCCAGCACCCTGAGTACTGAGCACCGATCACCCTGAGCACTGAGCACCCAGGACCCCGAGCACTGAGCACCCAGCACCCTGAGTACAGAGCACCCAGCACCCCGAGTACTGAGCACCAAGCACCCCGAGCACTGAGCACCCAGCACCCTGAGTACTGAGCACCCTGAGTAATGAGCACCGATCACCCTGAGCACTGAGCACCCAGCACACTGAGCACTGAGCACCCAGCACCCTGAGTACTGAGCACCCAGCACCCTGAGTACTGAGTACCCAGCACACTGAGCACTGTGCACCCAGCACCCTGAGTACTGAGCACCGAGCACCCTGAGTACTGAGCACCCAGCACCCTTAGTACTGAGCACCCAGCACCCTGAGCACTGAGCACCCAGCACCCTGAGTACTGATCACCCAGCACCACCCTCAGCACTGAGCACCCAGCACCCCGAGCACTGAGCACCCAGCACCCTGAGCACTGAGCACCCAGCACCCCGAGTACTGAGCACCCAGCACCCCGAGTACTGAGCACCGAGCACCCCGAGCACTGAGCACCCAGCACCCTGAGTACTGAGCACCCAGCACCCTGAGTACTGAGCACTGAGCACAACGAGTTCTGAGCACCCAGCACCCCGAGCACTGAGGACCCAGCAACCTGAGTACTGAGAACAGATCACCCTGAGCACTGAGCACCCAGCACCCTGAGTACTGAGCACCCAGCACCCTGAGTACTGAGGACCCAGCACCCTGAGTACTGAGCACTCAGCTCCCTGAGTACTGAGCACCCAGCACCTTGAGCACTGAGCACCCTGAGGACTGAGCAGCCAGCACCCTGAGCACTGAGCACCGATCACCCTGAGCACTGAGCACCCAGCACCCCGAGCACAGAGCACCCAGCACCAGAGTACTGAGCACCCAGCACCCCGAGTACTGAGCACCCAGCACCCTGAGTACTGAGCATTCAGCACCCCGAGCACTGAGCACCCAGCAGCCTGAGTACTGAACACCCTGAGTACTGAGCACTGAGCACTGAGCACCCTGAGTAGTGAGCACCCTGAGGACTCAGCACCTAGCACCCTGAGCACTGAGCACCCAGCACCCTGAGTACTGAGCACCCACCACCCTGGGCACTGAGCACCCAGCACCCTGAGTACTGAGCACCGAGCACCCTGAGTACTGAGCACCCAGCACCCTGAGTACTGAGCACCCAGCACCCTGAGTACTGAGCATCCAGCACCCTGAGCACTGAGCACCCAGCACCCTGAGCACTGAGCACCAAGCACCCTGAGTACTGAGCACCCAGCACCCTGAGTACTGAACACCCAGCACCCTGAGCACTGAGCACCCAACACCCTGAGCACTGAGCACTGAGCACCCAGCACCCTGAGCACTGAGCACCCAGCACCCCGAGCACTGAGCACCCAGCACCCTGAGCACCCAGCACCCTAAGCACTGAGCACCCTGAGCACTGAGCACCCAGCACCCTGAGTACTGAGCACCCAACACTCTGAGCACTGAGCACAAAGCACGCTGAGTACTGAGCACTGAGCACACAGCACCCTCAGTACTGAGCAACCAGCACTCCGAGCACTGAGCACCCAGCTCCCCAAGCACTGAGCACCCAGCGCCCTGAGTACTGAGCACCCAGCACCACCCTCAGCACTGAGCACCCAGCACCCCGAGCACTGAGCACCCAGCACCCTGAGCACTGAGCACCCAGCACCCCGAGTACTGAGCACCCAGCACCCCGAGTACTGAGCACCGAGCACCCCGAGCACTGAGCACCCAGCACCCTGAGTACTGAGCACCCAGCACCCTGAGTACTGAGCACTGAGCACAACGAGTTCTGAGCACCCAGCACCCCGAGCACTGAGCACCCAGCAACCTGAGTACTGAGAACAGATCACCCTGAGCACTGAGCACCCAGCACCCTGAGTACTGAGCACCCAGCACCCTGAGTACTGAGGACCCAGCACCCTGAGTACTGAGCACTCAGCACCCTGAGTACTGAGCACCCAGCACCTTGAGCACTGAGCACCCTGAGGACTGAGCAGCCAGCACCCTGAGCACTGAGCACCGATCACCCTGAGCACTGAGCACCCAGCACCCCGAGCACAGAGCACCCAGCACCCTGAGTACTGAGCACCCAGCACCCCGAGTACTGAGCACCCAGCACCCTGAGTACTGAGCATCCAGCACCCCGAGCACTGAGCACCCAGCACCCTGAGTACTGAACACCCTGAGTACTGAGCATTGAGCACTGAGCACCCTGAGTACTGAGCACCCTGAGGACTGAGCACCTAGCACCCTGAGCACTGAGCACCCAGCACCCTGAGTACTGAGCACCCAGCACCCTGTGCACTGAGCATCCAGCACCCTGAGTACTGAGCACCGAGCACCCTGAGTACTGACCACCCAGCACCCTGAGTACTGAGCATCCAGCACCCTGAGCACTGAGCACCCAGCACCCTGAGCACTGAGCACCAAGCACCCTGAGTACTGAGCACCCAGCACCCTGAGTACTGAACACCCAGCACCCTGAGCACTGAGCACTGAGCACCCAACACCCTGAGCACTGAGCACTGAGCACCCAGCACCCTGAGCACTGAGCACCCAGCACCCCGAGCACTGAGCACCCAGCACCCTGAGCACCCAGCAACCTGAGCACTGAGCACCCTGAGCACTGAGCACCCAGCACCCTGAGTACTGAGCACCCAACACTCTGAGCACTGAGCACAAGGCACGCTGAGTACTGAGCACTGAGCACACAGCACCCTCAGTACTGAGCACCCAGCACTCCGAGCACTGAGCACCCAGCTCCCCAAGCACTGAGCACCCAGCACCCCGAGCACTGAGCACTGAGCACCCTGAGCACTGAGCACCCAGCACACCGAGTACTGAGCACTGAGCACCCTGAGTACTGAGCACCCAGCACCCCGAGTACTGAGCACTGAGCACCCTGAGTACTGAGCACCCAGCACACCGAGCACTGAGCACCCAGCACCCTGAGTACAGAACACCCTGAGTACTGAGCACTGAGCACTGAGCACCCTGAGTACTGAGCACCCTGAGGACTGAGCACCTAGCACCCTGAGCACTGAGCACCCAGCACCCTGAGTACTGAGCACCCAGCACCCTGAGAACTGAGCACCCAGCACCCTGGGCACTGAGCACCCAGCACCCTGAGTACTGAGCACCGAGCACCCTGAGTACTGAGCACCCAGCACCCTGAGTACTGAGCATCCAGCACCCTGAGCACTGAGCACCCAGCACCCTGAGCACTGAGCACCAAGTACCCTGAGTACTGAGCACCCAGCACCCTGAGTACTGAACACCCAGCACCCTGAGCACTGAGCACTGAGCACACAGCACCCTGAGCACTGAGCACTGAGCACCCAGCACCCTGAGCACTGAGCACCCAGCACCCCGAGCACTGAGCACCCAGCACCCTGAGCACCCAGCACCCTGAGCACTGAGCACCATGAGCACTGAGCACTGAGCACCCAGCACCCTGAGTACTGAGCACCCAACACTCTGAGCACTGAGCACCCAGCACGCTGACTACTGAGCACTGAGCACACAGCACCCTCAGTACTGAGCACACAGCACTCTGAGCACTGAGCACCAAGCTCCCCAAGCACTGAGCACCCAGCACCCCGAGCACTGAGCACTGAGCACCCTGAGCACTGAGCACCCAGCACCCCGATCACTGAGCACCCAGCACCCGGAGCACTGAGCACCCAGCACCCTGAGCACTGAGCACCCAGCACCCTGAGTACTGAGCACCCAGCACGCTGAGTACTGAGCACTCAGCACCCCGAGCATTGAGCACCCAGCACCCTGAGTACTGAGCACTGAGCACCCAGCACCCCGAGCACTGAGCACCCAGCACCCTGTGTACTGAGCACTAAGCACCCTGAGTACTAAGCACCCAGCACCCTGAGTACTGAGCACCCAGCACCCTGAGCACTCAGCACCCAGCACCCCGAGCACTGAGCACCCAGCACCCTGAGAACTGAGCACCGAGCACCCCGAGCACTGAGCACCGAGCACCCCGAGCACTGAGCACCCAGCACCCTGAGCACTCAGCACCCAGCACCCCGAGCACTGAGCACCCAGCACCCTGAGAACTGAGCTCCGAGCACCCCGAGTACTGAGCACTGAGCACCCTGAGTACTGAGCACCAAGCACCCCGAGTACTGAGCACTGAGCACCCTGAGTACTGAGCACCCATCTCCCTGAGCACTGAGCACCCAGCACCCTGAGTACAGAGCACCCAGCACCCTGAGTACTGAGCACCCAACACCCAGAGTACTGAGCACCCAGCACCCTGACCACTGAGCAACCAGCACCCTGAGTACTGAGAACCCAGCACCCTGAGTACTGAGCACCCAGCACCCTGAGCACTGAGCACTGAGCACCCAGCACCCTGAGCACTGAGCACTGAGCACCCAGCACCCCGAGCACTGAGCACCCAGCACCCCGAGCACTGAGCACCCAGCACTCTGAGCACTGAGCACCCAGCACCCTGAGCACTGAGCACCCAGCACCCTGAGTACTGAGCACGCAGCACCCTGAGCACTGAGCACCCAGCACACTGAGTACTGAGCACCCAACACCCAGAGTCCTGAGCACCGAGCACCCTGAGCACTGAGCACCCAGCACCCTGAGTACTGAGCACACAGCACCCTGAGTACTGAACACCCAGCACCCTGACCAGTGAGCACTGAGCACCCTGAGTACTGAGCACCCAGCACCATGAGTACTGAGCACCCAGCACACTGAGCACTGAGCACCCAGCACCCTCAGTACTGAGCACTTAGCACCCTGAGTACTGAGCACCGAGCACCCCGAGCACTGAGCACCCAGCACCCTGAGCACTGAGCATCCTGAGGACTGAGCACCCAGCACCCTGAGCACTGAGCACCCAGCACCCTGAGTACTGAGCACCGATCACCTGAGCACTGAGCACCCAGGACCCCGAGCACTGAGCACCCAGCACCCTGAGTACAGAGCACCCAGCACCCTGAGTACTGAGCACCCAGCACCCCGAGCACTGAGCACCCAGCACCCTGAGTACTGAGCACCCTGAGTAATGAGCACCGATCACCCTGAGCACTGAGCACCCAGCACCCTGAGTACTGAGCACCCAGCACCCTGAGCACTGACCACCCAGCACACTGAGCACTGAGCACCCAGCACCCTGAGTACTGAGCACCCAGCACCCTGAGTACTGAGTACCCAGCACACTGAGCACTGAGCACCCAGCACCCTGAGTACTGAGCACCCAGCACCCTTAGTACTGAGCACCCAGCACCCTGAGCACTGAGCACCCAGCACCCTGAGTACTGAGCACCCAGCACCACCCTCAGCACTGAGCACCCAGCACCCCGAGCACTGAGCACCCAGCACCCTGAGCACAGAGCACCCAGCACCCCGAGTACTGACCACCCAGCACCCCGAGTACTGAGCACCGAGCACCCCGAGCACTGAGCACCCAGCACCCTGAGTACTGAGCACCCAGCACCCTGAGTACTGAGCACTGAGCACAACGAGTTCTGAGCACCCAGCACCCCGAGCACAGAGCACCCAGCAAACTGAGTACTGAGAACAGATCACCCTGAGCACTGAGCACCCAGCACCCTGAGTACTGAGCACCCAGCACCCTGAGTACGGAGGACCCAGCACCCTGAGTACTGAGCACTCAGCACCCTGAGTACTGAGCACCCAGCACCTTGAGCACTGAGCACCCTGAGGACTGAGCAGCCAGCACACTGAGCACTGAGCACCGATCACCCTGAGCACTGAGCACCCAGCACCCCGAGCACAGAGCACCCAGCACCCTGAGTACTGAGCACCCAGCACCCCGAGTACTGAGCACCCAGCACCCTGATTACTGAGCATCCAGCACCCCGAGCACTGAGCACCCAGCACCCTGAATACTGAACACCCTGAGTACTGAGCACTGAGCACCCTGAGTACTGAGCACCCTGAGGACTGAGCACCTAGCATACTGAGCACTGAGCACCCAGCACCCTGAGAACTGAGCACCCAGCACCCTGGGCACTGAGCACCCAGCACCCTGAGTAATGAGCACCGAGGACCCTGAGTACTGAGCACCCAGCACCCTGAGTACTGAGCACCCAGCACCCTGAGCACTGAGCACCAAGCACCCTGAGTACTGAGCACCCAGCACCCTGAGTACTGAACACCCAGCACCCTGAGCACTGAGCACTGAGCACCCAGCACCCTGAGCACTGAGCACTGAGCACCCAGCACCCTGAGCACTGAGCACCCAGCACCCCGAGCACTGAGCACCCAGCACCCTGAGCACCCAGCACCCTGAGCACTGAGCACCCTGAGCACTGAGCACCCAGCACCCTGAGTACCGAGCACCCAACACTCTGAGCACTGAGCACCCAGCACGCTGAGTACTGAGCACTGAGCACACAGCACCCTCAGTACTGAGCACCCAGCACTCCGAGCACTGAGCACCCAGCTCCCCAAGCACTGAGCACCCAGCACCCCGAGCACTGAGCACTGAGCACCCTGAGCACTGAGCACCCAGCACACCGAGTACTGAGCACTGACCACCCTGAGTACTGAGCACCCAGCACCCCGAGTACTGAGCACTGAGCACCCTGAATACTGAGCACCCAGCACCCCGAGCACTGAGCACCCAGCACCCTGAGTACTGAACACCCTGAGTACTGAGCACTGAGCACTGAGCACCCTGAGTACTGAGCACCCTGAGGACTGAGCACCTAGCACCCTGAGCACTGAGCACCCAGCACCCTGAGTACCGAGCACCCAGCACCCTGAGTACTGAGCACCGAGCACCCTGGGCACTGAGCACCCAGCACCCTGAGTACTGAGCACCGAGCACCCTGAGTACTGAGCACCCAGCACCCTGAGTACTGAGCATCCAGCACCCTGAGCACTGAGCACCCAGCACCCTGAGCACTGAGCACCAAGTACCCTGAGTACTGAGCACCCAGCACCCTGAGTACTGAACACCGAGCACCCTGAGCACTGAGCACTGAGCACACAGCACCCTGAGCACTGAGCACTGAGCACCCAGCAACCTGAGCACTGAGCACCCAGCACCCCGAGCACTGAGCACCCAGCACGCTGACTACTGAGCACTGAGCACACAGCTCCCTCAGCAATGAGCACCCAGCACTCCGAGCACTGAGCACCAAGCTCCCCAAGCACTGAGCACCCAGCACCCCGAGCACTGAGCACTGAGCACCCTGAGCACTGAGCACCCAGCACCCCGATCACTGAGCACCCAGCACCCGGAGCACTGAGCACCCAGCACCCTGAGCACTGAGCACCCAGCACCCTGAGTACTGAGCACCCAGCACGCTGAGTACTGAGCACTCAGCACCCCGAGCACTGAGCACCCAGCACCCTGAGTACTGAGCACTGAGCACCCAGCACCCCGAGCACTGAGCACCCAGCACCCTGTGTACTGAGCACTAAGCACCCTGAGTACTAAGCACCCAGCACCCTGAGTACTGAGCACCCAGGACCGTGAGCACTGAGCACCGAGCACCCCGAGCACTGAGCACCCAGCACACTGAGCACTCAGCACCCAGCTCCCCGAGCACTGAGCACCCAGCACCCTGAGAACTGAGCACCGAGCACCCCGAGTACTGAGCACTGAGCACCCTGAGTACTGAGCACCAAGCACCCCGAGTACTGAGCACTGAGCACCCTGAGTACTGAGCACCCAGCACCCTGAGCACTGAGCACCCAACACCTGAGTACTGAGCACTGAGAACCCTGAGTACTGAGCACCAAGAACCCTGAGTACTGAGCACCCAGCACCCTTAGTACTGAGCACCCAGCACCCTGAGCACTGAGCACCCAGCACCCTGAGTACTGAGCACCCAGCACCACCCTCAGCACTGAGCACCCAGCACCCCGAGCACTGAGCACTCAGCACCCTGAGCACTGAGCTCCCAGCACCCCGAATACTGAGCACCCAGCACCCCGAGTACTGAGCACCGAGCACCCCGAGCACTGAGCACCCAGCACCCTGAGTAAAGAGCACCCAGCACCCTGAGTACTGAGCACTGAGCACAACGAGTTCTGAGCACCCAGCACCCCGAGCACTGAGCACCCAGCAACCTGAGTACTGAGAACAGATCACCCTGAGCACTGAGCACCCAGCACCCTGAGTACTGAGCACCCAGCACCCTGAGTACTGAGGACCCAGCACCCTGAGTACTGAACACTCAGCACCCTGAGTACTGAGCACCCAGCACCTTGAGCACTGAGCACCCTGAGGACTGAGCAGCCAGCACCCTGAGCACTGAGCACCGATCACCCTGAGCACTGAGCACCCAGCACCCCGAGCACAGAGCACCCAGCACCCTGAGTACTGAGCACCCAGCACCCCGAGTACTGAGCACCCAGCACCCTGAGTACTGAGCATCCAGCACCCCGAGCACTGAGCACCCAGCACCCTGAGTACTGAACACCCTGAGTACTGAGCACTGACCACTGAGCACCCTGAGTACTGAGCACCCTGAGGACTGAGCACCTAGCACCCTGAGCACTGAGCACCCAGCACCCTGAGTACTGAGCACCCAGCACCCTGGGCACTGAGCACCCAGCACCCTGAGTACTGAGCACCGAGCACCCTGAGTACTGAGCACCCAGCACCCTGAGTACTGAGCATCCAGCACCCTGAGCACTGAGCACCCAGCACCCTGAGCACTGAGCACCAAGCACCCTGAGTACTGAGCACCCAGCACCCTGAGTACTGAACACCCAGCACCCTGAGAACTGAGCACTGAGCACCCAACACCCTGAGCACTGAGCACTGAGCACCCAGCACCCTGAGCACTGAGCACAAAGCACCCCGAGCACTGAGCACCCAGCACCCTGAGCACCCAGCACCCTAAGCACTGAGCACCCTGAGCACTGAGCACCCAGCACCCTGAGTACTGAGCACCCAACACTCTGAGCACTGAGCACAAAGCACGCTGAGTACTGAGCACTGAGCACACAGCACCCTCAGTACTGAGCACCCAGCACTCCGAGCACTGTGCACCCAGCTCCCCAAGCACTGAGCACCCAGCACCCCGAGCACTGAGCACTGAGCACACTGAGTACTGAGCACCCAGCACCCTTAGTACTGAGCACCCAGCACCCTGAGCACTGGGCACCCAGCACCCTGAGTACTGAGCACCCAGCACCACCCTCAGCACTGAGCACCCAGCACCCCGAGCACTGAGCACCCAGCGCCCTGAGCACTGAGCACCCAGCACCCTGAGTACTGAGCACCCAGCACCCCGAGTACTGAGCACCGAGCACCCCGAGCACTGAGCACCCAGCACCCTGAGTACTGAGCACCCAGCACCACCCTCAGCACTGAGCACCCAGCACCCCGAGTACTGAGCACCGAGCACCCCGAGCACTGAGCACCCAGCACCCTGAGAACTGAGCACCCAGCACCCTGAGTACTGAGCACTGAGCACAACGAGTTCTGAGCACCCAGCACCCCGAGCACTGAGCACCCAGCAACCTGAGTACTGAGAACAGATCACCCTGAGCACTGAGCACCCAGCACCCTGAGTACTGAGCACCCAGCACCCTGACTACTGAGGACCCAGCACCCTGAGTACTGAGCACTCAGCACCCTGAGTACTGAGCACCCAGCACCTTGAGCACTGAGCACCCTGAGGACTGAGCAGCCAGCACCCTGAGCACTGAGCACCGATCACCCTGAGCACTGAGCACCCAGCACCCCGAGCACAGAGCACCCAGCACCCTGAGTACTGAGCACCCAGCACCCCGAGTACTGAGCACCCAGCACCCTGAGTACTGAGCATCCAGCACCCCGAGCACTGAGCACCCAGCACCCTGAGTACTGAACACCCTGAGTACTGAGCAGTGAGCACTGAGCACCCAGAGTACTGAGCAACCTGAGGACTGAGCACCTAGCACCCTGAGCACTGAGCACCCAGCACCCTGAGTACTGAGCACCCAGCACCCTGGGCACTGAGCATCCAGCACCCTGAGTACTGAGCACCCAGCACCCTGAGTACTGAGCACCCAGCACCCTGAGTACTGAGCATCCAGCACCCTGAGCACTGAGCACTGAGCACCCAACACCCTGAGCACTGAGCACTGAGCACCCAGCACCCTGAGCACTGAGCACCCAGCACCCCGAGCACTGAGCACCCAGCACCCTGAGCACCCAGCACCCTGAGCACTGAGCACCCTGATCACTGAGCACCCAGCACCCTGAGTACTGAGCACCCAACACTCTGAGCACTGAGCACCGAGCACCCCGAGTACTGAGCACCCAGCACCCTGAGAACTGAGCACCGAGCACCCCGAGCACTGAGCACCCAGCACCCCGAGCACTGAGCACCCAGCACCCTGAGCACTCAGCACCCAGCACCCCGAGCACTGATCACCCAGCACCCTGAGAACTGAGCACCGAGCACCCCGAGTACTGAGCACTGAGCACCCTGAGTACTGAGCACCAAGCACCCCGAGTACTGAGCACTGAGCACCCTGAGTACTGAGCACCCAGCACCCTGAGCACTGAGCACCCAGCACTCTGAGTACAGAGCACCCAGCACCCTGAGTACTGAGCACCCAACACCCAGAGTACTGAGCACCCAGCACCCTGAGCACTGAGCAACCAGCACCCTGAGTACTGAGAACCCAGCACCCTGAGTACTGAGCACCCAGCACCCTGAGCACTGAGCACTGAGCACCCAGCACCCTGAGCACTGAGCACTGAGCACCCAGCACCCCGAGCACTGAGCACCCAGCACCCCGAGCACTGAGCACCCAGCACTCTGAGCACTGAGCACCCAGCACCCTGAGCACTGAGCACCCAGCACCCTGAGTACTGAGCACGCAGCACCCTGAGCACTGAGCACCCAGCACACTGAGTACTGAGCACCCAACACCCAGAGTCCTGAGCACCGAGCACCCTGAGCACTGAGCACCCAGCACCCTGAGTACTGAGCACACAGCACCCTGAGTATTGAACACCCAGCACCCTGACCAGTGAGCACTGAGCACCCTGAGTACTGAGCACCCAGCACCATGAGTACTGAGCACCCAGCACACTGAGCACTGAGCACCCAGCACCCTCAGTACTGAGCACTTAGCACCCTGAGTACTGAGCACCGAGCACCCCGAGCACTGAGCACCCAGCACCCTGAGCACTGAGCATCCTGAGGACTGAGCACCCAGCACCCTGAGCACTGAGCACCCAGCACCCTGAGTACTGAGCACCGATCACCTGAGCACTGAGCACCCAGGACCCCGAGCACTGAGCACCCAGCACCCTGAGTACAGAGCACCCAGCACCCTGAGTACTGAGCACCCAGCACCCCGAGCACTGAGCACCCAGCACCCTGAGTACTGAGCACCCTGAGTAATGAGCACCGATCACCCTGAGCACTGAGCACCCAGCACCCTGAGTACTGAGCACCCAGCACCCTGAGCACTGACCACCCAGCACACTGAGCACTGAGCACCCAGCACCCTGAGTACTGAGCACCCAGCACCCTGAGTACTGAGTACCCAGCACACTGAGCACTGAGCACCCAGCACCCTGAGTACTGAGCACCGAGCACCCTGAGTACTGAGCACCCAGCACCCTTAGTACTGAGCACCCAGCACCCTGAGCACTGAGCACCCAGCACCCTGAGTACTGAGCACCCAGCACCACCCTCAGCACTGAGCACCCAGCACCCCGAGCACTGAGCACCCAGCACCCTGAGCACTGAGCACCCAGCACCCCGAGTACTGACCACCCAGCACCCCGAGTACTGAGCACCGAGCACCCCGAGCACTGAGCACCCAGCACCCTGAGTACTGAGCACCCAGCACCCTGAGTACTGAGCACTGAGCACAACGAGTTCTGAGCACCCAGCACCCCGAGCACAGAGCACCCAGCAAACTGAGTACTGAGAACAGATCACCCTGAGCACTGAGCACCCAGCACCCTGAGTACTGAGCACCCAGCACCCTGAGTACGGAGGACCCAGCACCCTGAGTACTGAGCACTCAGCACCCTGAGTACTGAGCACCCAGCACCTTGAGCACTGAGCACCCTGAGGACTGAGCAGCCAGCACACTGAGCACTGAGCACCGATCACCCTGAGCACTGAGCACCCAGCACCCCGAGCACAGAGCACCCAGCACCCTGAGTACTGAGCACCCAGCACCCCGAGTACTGAGCACCCAGCACCCTGATTACTGAGCATCCAGCACCCCGAGCACTGAGCACCCAGCACCCTGAATACTGAACACCCTGTGTACTGAGCACTGAGCACCCTGAGTACTGAGCACCCTGAGGACTGAGCACCTAGCACCCTGAGCACTGAGCACCCAGCACCCTGAGAACTGAGCACCCAGCACCCTGGGCACTGAGCACCCAGCACCCTGAGTAATGAGCACCGAGGACCCTGAGTACTGAGCACCCAGCACCCTGAGTACTGAGCATCCAGCACCCTGAGCACTGAGCACCCAGCACCCTGAGCACTGAGCACCAAGCACCCTGAGTACTGAGCACCCAGCACCCTGAGTACTGAACACCCAGCACCCTGAGCACTGAGCACTGAGCACCCAGCACCCTGAGCACTGAGCACTGAGCACCCAGCACCCTGAGCACTGAGCACCCAGCACCCCGAGCACTGAGCACCCAGCACCCTGAGCACCCAGCACCCTGAGCACTGAGCACCCTGAGCACTGAGCACCCAGCACCCTGAGTACCGAGCACCCAACACTCTGAGCACTGAGCACCCAGCACGCTGAGTACTGAGCACTGAGCACACAGCACCCTCAGTACTGAGCACCCAGCACTCCGAGCACTGAGCACCCAGCTCCCCAAGCACTGAGCACCCAGCACCCCGAGCACTGAGCACTGAGCACCCTGAGCACTGAGCACCCAGCACACCGAGTACTGAGCACTGACCACCCTGAGTACTGAGCACCCAGCACCCCGAGTACTGAGCACTGAGCACCCTGAATACTGAGCACCCAGCACCCCGAGCACTGAGCACCCAGCACCCTGAGTACTGAACACCCTGAGTACTGAGCACTGAGCACTGAGCACCCTGAGTACTGAGCACCCTGAGGACTGAGCACCTAGCACCCTGAGCACTGAGCACCCAGCACCCTGAGTACCGAGCACCCAGCACCCTGAGTACTGAGCACCCAGCACCCTGAGTACTGAGCACTGAGCACAACGAGTTCTGAGCACCCAGCACCCCGAGCACTGAGCACCCAGCAACCTGAGTACTGAGAACAGATCACCCTGAGCACTGAGCACCCAGCACCCTGAGTACTGAGCACCCAGCACCCTGACTACTGAGGACCCAGCACCCTGAGTACTGAGCACTCAGCACCCTGAGTACTGAGCACCCAGCACCTTGAGCACTGAGCACCCTGAGGACTGAGCAGCCAGCACCCTGAGCACTGAGCACCGATCACCCTGAGCACTGAGCACCCAGCACCCCGAGCACA
The DNA here is from genome assembly GCF_018167655.1 of Microtus oregoni. NCBI lineage: Eukaryota > Metazoa > Chordata > Mammalia > Rodentia > Cricetidae > Microtus > Microtus oregoni. The sequence continues at coordinate 120,736 of NW_024544907.1, read as the reverse complement.
GAGCACCCAGCACCCTGAGTACTGAGCACCCAGCACCCCGAGTACTGAGCACCCAGCACCCTGAGTACTGAGCATCCAGCACCCCGAGCACTGAGCACCCAGCACCCTGAGTACTGAACACCCTGAGTACTGAGCAGTGAGCACTGAGCACCCAGAGTACTGAGCAACCTGAGGACTGAGCACCTAGCACCCTGAGCACTGAGCACCCAGCACCCTGAGTACTGAGCACCCAGCACCCTGGGCACTGAGCATCCAGCACCCTGAGTACTGAGCACCCAGCACCCTGAGTACTGAGCACCCAGCACCCTGAGTACTGAGCATCCAGCACCCTGAGCACTGAGCACTGAGCACCCAACACCCTGAGCACTGAGCACTGAGCACCCAGCACCCTGAGCACTGAGCACCCAGCACCCCGAGCACTGAGCACCCAGCACCCTGAGCACCCAGCACCCTGAGCACTGAGCACCCTGATCACTGAGCACCCAGCACCCTGAGTACTGAGCACCCAACACTCTGAGCACTGAGCACCGAGCACCCCGAGTACTGAGCACCCAGCACCCTGAGAACTGAGCACCGAGCACCCCGAGCACTGAGCACCCAGCACCCCGAGCACTGAGCACCCAGCACCCTGAGCACTCAGCACCCAGCACCCCGAGCACTGATCACCCAGCACCCTGAGAACTGAGCACCGAGCACCCCGAGTACTGAGCACTGAGCACCCTGAGTACTGAGCACCAAGCACCCCGAGTACTGAGCACTGAGCACCCTGAGTACTGAGCACCCAGCACCCTGAGCACTGAGCACCCAGCACTCTGAGTACAGAGCACCCAGCACCCTGAGTACTGAGCACCCAACACCCAGAGTACTGAGCACCCAGCACCCTGAGCACTGAGCAACCAGCACCCTGAGTACTGAGAACCCAGCACCCTGAGTACTGAGCACCCAGCACCCTGAGCACTGAGCACTGAGCACCCAGCACCCTGAGCACTGAGCACTGAGCACCCAGCACCCCGAGCACTGAGCACCCAGCACCCCGAGCACTGAGCACCCAGCACTCTGAGCACTGAGCACCCAGCACCCTGAGCACTGAGCACCCAGCACCCTGAGTACTGAGCACGCAGCACCCTGAGCACTGAGCACCCAGCACACTGAGTACTGAGCACCCAACACCCAGAGTCCTGAGCACCGAGCACCCTGAGCACTGAGCACCCAGCACCCTGAGTACTGAGCACACAGCACCCTGAGTATTGAACACCCAGCACCCTGACCAGTGAGCACTGAGCACCCTGAGTACTGAGCACCCAGCACCATGAGTACTGAGCACCCAGCACACTGAGCACTGAGCACCCAGCACCCTCAGTACTGAGCACTTAGCACCCTGAGTACTGAGCACCGAGCACCCCGAGCACTGAGCACCCAGCACCCTGAGCACTGAGCATCCTGAGGACTGAGCACCCAGCACCCTGAGCACTGAGCACCCAGCACCCTGAGTACTGAGCACCGATCACCTGAGCACTGAGCACCCAGGACCCCGAGCACTGAGCACCCAGCACCCTGAGTACAGAGCACCCAGCACCCTGAGTACTGAGCACCCAGCACCCCGAGCACTGAGCACCCAGCACCCTGAGTACTGAGCACCCTGAGTAATGAGCACCGATCACCCTGAGCACTGAGCACCCAGCACCCTGAGTACTGAGCACCCAGCACCCTGAGCACTGACCACCCAGCACACTGAGCACTGAGCACCCAGCACCCTGAGTACTGAGCACCCAGCACCCTGAGTACTGAGTACCCAGCACACTGAGCACTGAGCACCCAGCACCCTGAGTACTGAGCACCGAGCACCCTGAGTACTGAGCACCCAGCACCCTTAGTACTGAGCACCCAGCACCCTGAGCACTGAGCACCCAGCACCCTGAGTACTGAGCACCCAGCACCACCCTCAGCACTGAGCACCCAGCACCCCGAGCACTGAGCACCCAGCACCCTGAGCACTGAGCACCCAGCACCCCGAGTACTGACCACCCAGCACCCCGAGTACTGAGCACCGAGCACCCCGAGCACTGAGCACCCAGCACCCTGAGTACTGAGCACCCAGCACCCTGAGTACTGAGCACTGAGCACAACGAGTTCTGAGCACCCAGCACCCCGAGCACAGAGCACCCAGCAAACTGAGTACTGAGAACAGATCACCCTGAGCACTGAGCACCCAGCACCCTGAGTACTGAGCACCCAGCACCCTGAGTACGGAGGACCCAGCACCCTGAGTACTGAGCACTCAGCACCCTGAGTACTGAGCACCCAGCACCTTGAGCACTGAGCACCCTGAGGACTGAGCAGCCAGCACACTGAGCACTGAGCACCGATCACCCTGAGCACTGAGCACCCAGCACCCCGAGCACAGAGCACCCAGCACCCTGAGTACTGAGCACCCAGCACCCCGAGTACTGAGCACCCAGCACCCTGATTACTGAGCATCCAGCACCCCGAGCACTGAGCACCCAGCACCCTGAATACTGAACACCCTGTGTACTGAGCACTGAGCACCCTGAGTACTGAGCACCCTGAGGACTGAGCACCTAGCACCCTGAGCACTGAGCACCCAGCACCCTGAGAACTGAGCACCCAGCACCCTGGGCACTGAGCACCCAGCACCCTGAGTAATGAGCACCGAGGACCCTGAGTACTGAGCACCCAGCACCCTGAGTACTGAGCATCCAGCACCCTGAGCACTGAGCACCCAGCACCCTGAGCACTGAGCACCAAGCACCCTGAGTACTGAGCACCCAGCACCCTGAGTACTGAACACCCAGCACCCTGAGCACTGAGCACTGAGCACCCAGCACCCTGAGCACTGAGCACTGAGCACCCAGCACCCTGAGCACTGAGCACCCAGCACCCCGAGCACTGAGCACCCAGCACCCTGAGCACCCAGCACCCTGAGCACTGAGCACCCTGAGCACTGAGCACCCAGCACCCTGAGTACCGAGCACCCAACACTCTGAGCACTGAGCACCCAGCACGCTGAGTACTGAGCACTGAGCACACAGCACCCTCAGTACTGAGCACCCAGCACTCCGAGCACTGAGCACCCAGCTCCCCAAGCACTGAGCACCCAGCACCCCGAGCACTGAGCACTGAGCACCCTGAGCACTGAGCACCCAGCACACCGAGTACTGAGCACTGACCACCCTGAGTACTGAGCACCCAGCACCCCGAGTACTGAGCACTGAGCACCCTGAATACTGAGCACCCAGCACCCCGAGCACTGAGCACCCAGCACCCTGAGTACTGAACACCCTGAGTACTGAGCACTGAGCACTGAGCACCCTGAGTACTGAGCACCCTGAGGACTGAGCACCTAGCACCCTGAGCACTGAGCACCCAGCACCCTGAGTACCGAGCACCCAGCACCCTGAGTACTGAGCACCCAGCACCCTGGGCACTGAGCACCCAGCACCCTGAGTACTGAGCACCGAGCACCCTGAGTACTGAGCACCCAGCACCCTGAGTACTGAGCATCCAGCACCCTGAGCACTGAGCACCCAGCACCCTGAGCACTGAGCACCAAGTACCCTGAGTACTGAGCACCCAGCACCCTGAGTACTGAACACCGAGCACCCTGAGCACTGAGCACTGAGCACACAGCACCCTGAGCACTGAGCACTGAGCACCCAGCAACCTGAGCACTGAGCACCCAGCACCCCGAGCACTGAGCACCCAGCACCCTGAGCACCCAGCACCCTGAGCACTTAGCACCATGAGCACTGAGCACTGAGCACCCAGCACCCTGAGTACTGAGCACCCAACACTCTGAGCACTGAGCACCCAGCACGCTGACTACTGAGCACTGAGCACACAGCTCCCTCAGCACTGAGCACCCAGCACTCCGAGCACTGAGCACCAAGCTCCCCAAGCACTGAGCACCCAGCACCCCGAGCACTGAGCACTGAGCACCCTGAGCACTGAGCACCCAGCACCCCGATCACTGAGCACCCAGCACCCGGAGCACTGAGCACCCAGCACCCTGAGCACTGAGCACCCAGCACCCTGAGTACTGAGCACCCAGCACGCTGAGTACTGAGCACTCAGCACCCCGAGCACTGAGCACCCAGCACCCTGAGTACTGAGCACTGAGCACCCAGCACCCCGAGCACTGAGCACCCAGCACCCTGTGTACTGAGCACTAAGCACCCTGAGTACTAAGCACCCAGCACCCTGAGTACTGAGCACCCAGGACCGTGAGCACTGAGCACCGAGCACCCCGAGCACTGAGCACCCAGCACACTGAGCACTCAGCACCCAGCACCCCGAGCACTGAGCACCCAGCACCCTGAGAACTGAGCACCGAGCACCCCGAGTACTGAGCACTGAGCACCCTGAGTACTGAGCACCAAGCACCCCGAGTACTGAGCACTGAGCACCCTGAGTACTGAGCACCCAGCACCCTGAGCACTGAGCACCCAACACCTGAGTACTGAGCACTGAGAACCCTGAGTACTGAGCACCAAGAACCCTGAGTACTGAGCACCCAGCACCCTTAGTACTGAGCACCCAGCACCCTGAGCACTGAGCACCCAGCACCCTGAGTACTGAGCACCCAGCACCACCCTCAGCACTGAGCACCCAGCACCCCGAGCACTGAGCACTCAGCACCCTGAGCACTGAGCACCCAGCACCCCGAATACTGAGCACCCAGCACCCCGAGTACTGAGCACCGAGCACCCCGAGCACTGAGCACCCAGCACCCTGAGTACTGAGCACCCAGCACCCTGAGTACTGAGCACTGAGCACAACGAGTTCTGAGCACCCAGCACCCCGAGCACTGAGCACCCAGCAACCTGAGTACTGAGAACAGATCACCCTGAGCACTGAGCACCCAGCACCCTGAGTACTGAGCACCCAGCACCCTGAGTACTGAGGACCCAGCACCCTGAGTACTGAACACTCAGCACCCTGAGTACTGAGCACCCAGCACCTTGAGCACTGAGCACCCTGAGGACTGAGCAGCCAGCTCCCTGAGCACTGAGCACCGATCACCCTGAGCACTGAGCACCCAGCACCCCGAGCACAGAGCCCCCAGCACCCTGAGTACTGAGCACCCAGCACCCCGAGTACTGAGCACCCAGCACCCTGAGTACTGAGCATCCAGCACCCCGAGCACTGAGCACCCAGCACCCTGAGTACTGAACACCCTGAGTACTGAGCACTGACCACTGAGCACCCTGAGTACTGAGCACCCTGAGGACTGAGCACCTAGCACCCTGAGCACTGAGCACCCAGCACCCTGAGTACTGAGCACCCAGCACCCTGGGCACTGAGCACCCAGCACCCTGAGTACTGAGCACCGAGCACCCTGAGTACTGAGCACCCAGCACCCTGAGTACTGAGCATCCAGCACCCTGAGCACTGAGCACCCAGCACCCTGAGCACTGAGCACCAAGCACCCTGAGTACTGAGCACCCAGCACCCTGAGTACTGAACACCCAGCACCCTGAGAACTGAGCACTGAGCACCCAACACCCTGAGCACTGAGCACTGAGCACCCAGCACCCTGAGCACTGAGCACCCAGCACCCCGAGCACTGAGCACCCAGCACCCTGAGCACCCAGCACCCTAAGCACTGAGCACCCTGAGCACTGAGCACCCAGCACCCTGAGTACTGAGCACCCAACACTCTGAGCACTGAGCACAAAGCACGCTGAGTACTGAGCACTGAGCACACAGCACCCTCAGTACTGAGCACCCAGCACTCCGAGCACTGTGCACCCAGCTCCCCAAGCACTGAGCACCCAGCACCCCGAGCACTGAGCACTGAGCACACTGAGTACTGAGCACCCAGCACCCTTAGTACTGAGCACCCAGCACCCTGAGTACTGAGCATCCAGCACCCTGAGCACTGAGCACTGAGCACCCAACACCCTGAGCACTGAGCACTGAGCACCCAGCACCCTGAGCACTGAGCACCCAGCACCCCGAGCACTGAGCACCCAGCACCCTGAGCACCCAGCACCCTGAGCACTGAGCACCCTGATCACTGAGCACCCATCACCCTGAGTACTGAGCACCCAACACTCTGAGCACTGAGCACAAAGCACGCTGAGTACTGAGCAATGAGCACACAGCACCCTCAGTACTGAGCACCCAGCACTCCGAGCACTGAGCACCCACCTCCCCAAGCACTGAGCACCCAGCACCCCGAGCACTGAGCTCTGAGCACCCTGAGCACTGAGCACCCAGCACCCTGAGCACTGAGCACCATGAGCACTGAGCACTGAGCACCCAGCACCCTGAGTACTGAGCACCCAACACTCTGAGCACTGAGCACCCAGCACGCTGACTACTGAGCACTGAGCACACAGCTCCCTCAGCACTGAGCACCCAGCACTCCGAGCACTGAGCACCAAGCTCCCCAAGCACTGAGCACCCAGCACCCCGAGCTCTGAGCACTGAGCACCCTGAGCACTGAGCACCCAGCACCCCGATCACTGAGCACCCAGCACCCGGAGCACTGAGCACCCAGCACCCTGAGCACTGAGCACCCAGCACCCTGAGTACTGAGCACCCAGCACGCTGAGTACTGAGCACTCAGCACCCCGAGCACTGAGCACCCAGCACCCTGAGTACTGAGCACTGAGCACCCAGCACCCCGAGCACTGAGCACCCAGCACCCTGTGTACTGAGCACTAAGCACCCTGAGTACTAAGCACCCAGCACCCTGAGTACTGAGCACCCAGGACCGTGAGCACTGAGCACCGAGCACCCCGAGCACTGAGCACCCAGCACACTGAGCACCCAGCACCCTGAGAACTGAGCACCCAGCACCCTGAGTACTGAGCACTGAGCACAACGAGTTCTGAGCACCCAGCACCCCGAGCACTGAGCACCCAGCAACCTGAGTACTGAGAACAGATCACCCTGAGCACTGAGCACCCAGCACCCTGAGTACTGAGCACCCAGCACCCTGACTACTGAGGACCCAGCACCCTGAGTACTGAGCACTCAGCACCCTGAGCACTGAGCACCCAGCACCCTGAGTACTGAGCACCCAGCACCCTGGGCACTGAGCATCCAGCACCCTGAGTACTGAGCACCCAGCACCCTGAGTACTGAGCACCCAGCACCCTGAGTACTGAGCATCCAGCACCCTGAGCACTGAGCACTGAGCACCCAACACCCTGAGCACTGAGCACTGAGCACCCAGCACCCTGAGCACTGAGCACCCAGCACCCCGAGCACTGAGCACCCAGCACCCTGAGCACCCAGCACCCTGAGCACTGAGCACCCTGATCACTGAGCACCCAGCACCCTGAGTACTGAGCACCCAACACTCTGAGCACTGAGCACAAAGCACGCTGAGTACTGAGCAATGAGCACACAGCACCCTCAGTACTGAGCACCCAGCACTCCGAGCACTGAGCACCCAGCTCCCCAAGCACTGAGCACCCAGCACCCCGAGCACTGAGCTCTGAGCACCCTGAGCACTGAGCACCCAGCACCCTGAGCACTGAGCACCATGAGCACTGAGCACTGAGCACCCAGCACCCTGAGTACTGAGCACCCAACACTCTGAGCACTGAGCACCCAGCACGCTGACTACTGAGCACTGAGCACACAGCTCCCTCAGCACTGAGCACCCAGCACTCCGAGCACTGAGCACCAAGCTCCCCAAGCACTGAGCACCCAGCACCCCGAGCACTGAGCACTGAGCACCCTGAGCACTGAGCACCCAGCACCCCGATCACTGAGCACCCAGCACCCGGAGCACTGAGCACCCAGCACCCTGAGCACTGAGCACCCAGCACCCTGAGTACTGAGCACCCAGCACGCTGAGTACTGAGCACTCAGCACCCCGAGCACTGAGCACCCAGCACCCTGAGTACTGAGCACTGAGCACCCAGCACCCCGAGCACTGAGCACCCAGCACCCTGTGTACTGAGCACTAAGCACCCTGAGTACTAAGCACCCAGCACCCTGAGTACTGAGCACCCAGGACCGTGAGCACTGAGCACCGAGCACCCCGAGCACTGAGCACCCAGCACACTGAGCACCCAGCACCCTGAGAACTGAGCACCCAGCACCCTGAGTACTGAGCACTGAGCACAACGAGTTCTGAGCACCCAGCACCCCGAGCACTGAGCACCCAGCAACCTGAGTACTGAGAACAGATCACCCTGAGCACTGAGCACCCAGCACCCTGAGTACTGAGCACCCAGCACCCTGACTACTGAGGACCCAGCACCCTGAGTACTGAGCACTCAGCACCCTGAGTACTGAGCACCCAGCACCTTGAGCACTGAGCACCCTGAGGACTGAGCAGCCAGCACCCTGAGCACTGAGCACCGATCACCCTGAGCACTGAGCACCCAGCACCCCGAGCACAGAGCACCCAGCACCCTGAGTACTGAGCACCCAGCACCCCGAGTACTGAGCACCCAGCACCCTGAGTACTGAGCATCCAGCACCCCGAGCACTGAGCACCCAGCACCCTGAGTACTGAACACCCTGAGTACTGAGCAGTGAGCACTGAGCACCCTGAGTACTGAGCAACCTGAGGACTGAGCACCTAGCACCCTGAGCACTGAGCACCCAGCACCCTGAGTACTGAGCACCCAGCACCCTGGGCACTGAGCATCCAGCACCCTGAGTACTGAGCACCCAGCACCCTGAGTACTGAGCACCCAGCACCCTGAGTACTGAGCATCCAGCACCCTGAGCACTGAGCACTGAGCACCCAACACCCTGAGCACTGAGCACTGAGCACCCAGCACCCTGAGCACTGAGCACCCAGCACCCCGAGCACTGAGCACCCAGCACCCTGAGCACCCAGCACCCTGAGCACTGAGCACCCTGATCACTGAGCACCCAGCACCCTGAGTACTGAGCACCCAACACTCTGAGCACTGAGCACAAAGCACGCTGAGTACTGAGCAATGAGCACACAGCACCCTCAGTACTGAGCACCCAGCACTCCGAGCACTGAGCACCCAGCTCCCCAAGCACTGAGCACCCAGCACCCCGAGCACTGAGCTCTGAGCACCCTGAGCACTGAGCACCCAGCACCCTGAGCACTGAGCACCATGAGCACTGAGCACTGAGCACCCAGCACCCTGAGTACTGAGCACCCAACACTCTGAGCACTGAGCACCCAGCACGCTGACTACTGAGCACTGAGCACACAGCTCCCTCAGCACTGAGCACCCAGCACTCCGAGCACTGAGCACCAAGCTCCCCAAGCACTGAGCACCCAGCACCCCGAGCACTGAGCACTGAGCACCCTGAGCACTGAGCACCCAGCACCCCGATCACTGAGCACCCAGCACCCGGAGCACTGAGCACCCAGCACCCTGAGCACTGAGCACCCAGCACCCTGAGTACTGAGCACCCAGCACGCTGAGTACTGAGCACTCAGCACCCCGAGCACTGAGCACCCAGCACCCTGAGTACTGAGCACTGAGCACCCAGCACCCCGAGCACTGAGCACCCAGCACCCTGTGTACTGAGCACTAAGCACCCTGAGTACTAAGCACCCAGCACCCTGAGTACTGAGCACCCAGGACCGTGAGCACTGAGCACCGAGCACCCCGAGCACTGAGCACCCAGCACACTGAGCACTCAGCACCCAGCACCCCGAGCACTGAGCACCCAGCACCCTGAGAACTGAGCACCGAGCACCCCGAGTACTGAGCACTGAGCACCCTGAGTACTGAGCACCAAGCACCCCGAGTACTGAGCACTGAGCACCCTGAGTACTGAGCACCCAGCACCCTGAGCACTGAGCACCCAACACCCTGAGTACTGAGCACTGAGAACCCTGAGTACTGAGCACCAAGAACCCTGAGTACTGAGCACCCAGCACCCTTAGTACTGAGCACCCAGCACCCTGAGCACTGAGCACAAAGCACCCTGAGTACTGAGCACCCAGCACCACCCTCAGCACTGAGCACCCAGCACCCCGAGCACTGAGCACCCAACACCCTGAGCACTGAGCACCCAGCACCCCGAATACTGAGCACCCAGCACCCCGAGTACTGAGCACCGAGCACCCCGAGCACTGAGCACCCAGCACCCTGAGTGCTGAGCACCCAGCACCCTGAGTACTGAGCACTGAGCACAACGAGTTCTGAGCACCCAGAACCCCGAGCACTGAGCACCCAGCAACCTGAGTACTGAGAACAGATCACCCTGAGCACTGAGCACCCAGCACCCTGAGTACTGAGCACCCAGCACCCTGAGTACTGAGGACCCAGCACCCTGAGTACTGAACACTCAGCACCCTGAGTACTGAGCACCCAGCACCTTGAGCACTGAGCACCCTGAGGACTGAGCAGCCAGCACCCTGAGCACTGAGCACCGATCGCCCTGAGCACTGTGCACCCAGCACCCCGAGCACAGAGCACCCAGCACCCTGAGGACTGAGCACCCAGCACCCCGAGTACTGAGCACCCAGCACCCTGAGTACTGAGCATCCAGCACCCCGAGCACTGAGCACCCAGCACCCTGAGTACAGAACACCCTGAGTACTGAGCACTGAGCACTGAGCACCCTGAGTACTGAGCACCCTGAGGACTGAGCACCTAGCACCCTGAGCACTGAGCACACAGCAACCTGAGTACTGAGCACCCAGCACCCTGGGCACTGAGCACCCAGCACCCTGAGTACTGAGCACCGAGCACCCTGAGTACTGAGCACCCAGCACCCTGAGTACTGAGCATCCAGCACCCTGAGCACTGAGCACCCAGCACCCTGAGCACTGAGCACCAAGCACCCTGAGTACTGAGCACCCAGCACCCTGAGTACTGAACACCCAGCACCCTGAGAACTGAGCACTGAGCACCCAACACCCTGAGCACTGAGCACTGAGCACCCAGCACCCTGAGCACTGAGCACCCAGCACCCCGAGCACTGAGCACCCAGCACCCTGAGCACCCAGCACCCTAAGCACTGAGCACCCTGAGCACTGAGCACCCAGCACCCTGAGTACTGAGCACCCAACACTCTGAGCACTGAGCACAAAGCACGCTGAGTACTGAGCACTGAGCACACAGCACCCTCAGTACTGAGCACCCAGCACTTCGAGCACTGTGCACCCAGCTCCCCAAGCACTGAGCACCCAGCACCCCGAGCACTGAGCACTGAGCACCCTGAGTACTGAGCACCCAGCACCCTTAGTACTGAGCACCCAGCACCCTGAGCACTGGGCACCCAGCACCCTGAGTACTGAGCACCCAGCACCACCCTCAGCACTGAGCACCCAGCACCCCGAGCACTGAGCACCCAGCGCCCTGAGCACTGAGCACCCAGCACCCCGAGTACTGAGCACCCAGCACCCCGAGTACTGAGCACCGAGCACCCCGAGCACTGAGCACCCAGCACCCTGAGTACTGAGCACCCAGCACCACCCTCAGCACTGAGCACCCAGCACCCCGAGGACTGAGCACCCAGCACCCTGAGCACGGAGCACCCAGCACCCCGAGTACTGAGCACCCAGCACCCCGAGTACTGAGCACCGAGCACCCCGAGCACTGAGCACACAGCACCCTGAGAACTGAGCACCCAGCACCCTGAGTACTGAGCACTGAGCACAACGAGTTCTAAGCACCCAGCACCCCGAGCACTGAGCACCCAGCAACCTGAGTACTGAGAACAGATCACCCTGAGCACTGAGCACCCAGCACCCTGAGTACTGAGCACCCAGCACCCTGAGTACTGAGGACCCAGCACCATGAGTACTGAGCACTCAGCAACCTGAGTACTGAGCACCCAGCACCTTGAGCACTGAGCACCCTGAGGACTGAGCAGCCAGCACCCTGAGCACTGAGCACCGATCACCCTGAGCACTGAGCACCCAGCACCCCGAGCACAGAGCACACAGCACCCTGAGTACTGAGCACCCAGCACCCCGAGTACTGAGCACCCAGCACCCTGAGTACTGAGCATCCAGCACCCCGAGCACTGAGCACCCAGCACCCTGAGTACTGAACACCCTGAGTACTGAGCAGTGAGCACTGAGCACCCTGAGTACTGAGCACCCTGAGGACTGAGCACCTAGCACCATGAGCACTGAGCCCCCAGCACCCTGAGTACTGAGCACCCAGCACCCTGGGCACTGAGCATCCAGCACCCTGAGTACTGAGCACCCAGCACCCTGAGTACTGAGCACCCAGCAGCCTGAGTACTGAGCATCCAGCACCCTGAGCACTGAGCACTGAGCACCCAACACCCTGAGCACTGAGCACTGAGCACCCAGCACCCTGAGCACTGAGCACCCAGCACCCCGAGCACTGAGCACCCAGCACCCTGAGCACCCAGCACCCTGAGCACTGAGCACCCTGATCACTGAGCACCCAGCACCCTGAGTACTGAGCACCCAACACTCTGAGCACTGAGCACAAAGCACGCTGAGTACTGAGCACTGAGCACACAGCACCCTCAGTACTGAGCACCCAGCACTCCGAGCACTGAGCACCCAGCTCCCCAAGCACTGAGCACCCAGCACCCCGAGCACTGAGCACTGAGCACCCTGAGCACTGAGCACCCAGCACACCGAGTACTGAGCACTGAGCACCCTGAGTACTGAGCACCCAGCACCCCGAGTACTGAGCACTGAGCACCCTGAGTACTGAGCACCCAGCACACCGAGCACTGAGCACCCAGCACCCTGAGTACTGAACACCCTGAGTACTGAGCACTGAGCACTGAGCACCCTGAGTACTGAGCACCCTGAGGACTGAGCACCTAGCACCCTGAGCACTGAGCACCCAGCACCCTGAGTACTGAGCACCCAGCACCCTGAGTACTGAGCACCCAGCACCCTGGGCACTGAGCACCCAGCACCCTGAGTACTGAGCACCGAGCACCCTGAGTACTGAGCACCCAGCACCCTGAGTACTGAGCATCCAGCACCCTGAGCACTGAGCACCCAGCACCCTGTGCACTGAGCACCAAGTACCCTGAGTACTGAGCACCCAGCACCCTGAGTACTGAACACCCAGCACCCTGAGCACTGAGCACTGAGCACACAGCACCCTGAGCACTGAGCACTGAGCACCCAGAACCCTGAGCACTGAGCACCCAGCACCCCGAGCACTGAGCACCCAGCACCCTGAGCACCCAGCACCCTGAGCACTGAGCACCATGAGCACTGAGCACTGAGCACCCAGCACCCTGAGTACTGAGCACCCAACACTTTGAGCACTGAGCACCCTGCACGCTGACTACTGAGCACTGAGCACACAGCACCCTCAGTACTGAGCACCCAGCACTCTGAGCACTGAGCACCAAGCTCCCCAAGCACTGAGCACCCAGCACCCCGAGCACTGAGCACTGAGCACCCTGAGCACTGAGCACCCAGCACCCCAATCACTGAGCACCCAGCACCCGGAGCACTGAGCACCCAGCACCCTGAGCACTGAGCACCCAGCACCCTGAGTACTGAGCACCCAGCACCCTGAGTACTGAGCACTCAGCACCCCGAGCATTGAGCACCCAGCACCCTGAGTACTGAGCACTGAGCACCCAGCACCCCGAGCACTGAGCACCCAGCACCCTGTGTACTGAGCACTAAGCACTCTGAGTACTAAGCACCCAGCACCCTGAGTACTGAGCACCCAGGACCGTGAGCACTGAGCACCGAGCACCCCGAGCACTGAGCACCCAGCACCCTGAGCACTCAGCACCCAGCACCCCGAGCACTGAGCACCCAGCACCCTGAGAACTGAGCACCGAGCACCCCGAGTACTGAGCACTGAGCACCCTGAGTACTGAGCACCAAGCACCCCGAGTACTGAGCACTGAGCACCCTGAGTACTGAGCACCCAGCACCCTGAGTACTGAGAACCCAGCACCCTGAGTACTGAGGACCCAGCACCCTGAGCACTGAGCACTGAGCACCCAGCACCCTGAGCACTGAGCACTGAGCACCCAGCACCCCGAGCACTGAGCACCCAGCACCCCGAGCACTGAGCACCCAGCACTCCGAGCACTGAGCACCCAGCACCCTGAGCACTGAGCACCCAGCACCCTGAGTACTGAGCACGCAGCACCCTGAGCACTGAGCACCCAGCACACTGAGTACTGAGCACCCAACACCCAGAGTCCTGAGCACCGAGCACCCTGAGCACTGAGCACCCAGCACCCTGAGTACTGAGCACACAGCACCCTGAGTACTGAACACCCAGCACCCTGAGCAGTGAGCACTGAGCACCCTGAGTACTGAGCACCCAGCACCATGAGTACTGAGCACCCAGCACACTGAGCACTGAGCACCCAGCACCCTCAGTACTGAGCACTTAGCACCCTGAGTACTGAGCACCGAGCACCCCGAGCACTGAGCACCCAGCACCCTGAGCACTGAGCATCCTGAGGACTGAGCACCCAGCACCCTGAGCACTGAGCACCCAGCACCCTGAGTACTGAGCACCGATCACCCTGAGCACTGAGCACCCAGGACCCCGAGCACTGAGCACCCAGCACCCTGAGTACAGAGCACCCAGCACCCTGAGTACTGAGCACCCAGCACCCCGAGCACTGAGCACCCAGCACCCTGAGTACTGAGCACCCTGAGTAATGAGCACCGATCACCCTGAGCACTGAGCACCCAGCACCCTGAGTACTGAGCACCCAGCACCCTGAGCACTGACCACCCAGCACACTGAGCACTGAGCACCCAGCACCCTGAGTACTGAGCACCCAGCACCCTGAGTACTGAGTACCCAGCACACTGAGCACTGAGCACCCAGCACCCTGAGTACTGAGCACCGAGCACCCTGAGTACTGAGCACCCAGCACCCTTAGTACTGAGCACCAAGCACCCTGAGCACTGAGCACCCAGCACCCTGAGTACTGAGCACCCAGCAAAACCCTCAGCACTGAGCACCCAGCACCCCGAGCACTGAGCAGCCAGCACCCTGAGCACTGAGCACCCAGCACCCCGAGTACTGACGACCCAGCACCCCGAGTACTGAGCACCGAGCACCCCGAGCACTGAGCACCCAGCACCCTGAGTACTGAGCACCCAGCACCCTGAGTACTGAGCACTGAGCACAACGAGTTCTGAGCACCCAGCACCCCGAGCACAGATCACCCAGCAAACTGAGTACTGAGAACAGATCACCCTGAGCACTGAGCACCCAGCACCCTGAGTACTGAGCACCCAGCACCCTGAGTACGGAGGACCCAGCACCCTGAGTACTGAGCACTCAGCACCCTGAGTACTGAGCACCCAGCACCTTGAGCACTGAGCACCCTGAGGACTGAGCAGCCAGCACCCTGAGCACTGAGCACCGATCACCCTGAGCACTGAGCACCCAGCACCCTGAGCACTGAGCACCGATCACCCTGAGCACTGAGCACCCAGCACCCCGAGCACAGAGCACCCAGCAACCTGAGTACTGAGCATCCAGCACCCCGAGCACTGAGCACCCAGCACCCTGAATACTGAACACCCTGAGTACTGAGCACTGAGCACTGAGCACCCTGAGTACTGAGCACCCTGAGGACTGAGCACCTAGCACCCTGAGCACTGAGCACCCAGCACCCTGAGAACTGAGCACCCAGCACCCTGGGCACTGAGCACCCAGCACCCTGAGTACTGAGCACCGAGCACCCTGAGTACTGAGCACCCAGCACCCTGAGTACTGAGCATCCAGCACCCTGAGCACTGAGCACCCAGCACCCTGAGCACTGAGCACCAAGCACCCTGAGTACTGAGCACCCAGCACCCTGAGTACTGAACACCCAGCACCCTGAGCACTGAGCACTGAGCACCCAGCACCCTGAGCACTGAGCACTGAGCACCCAGCACCCTGAGCACTGAGCACTGAGCACCCAGCACCCTGAGCACTGAGCACCCAGCACCCCGAGCACTGAGCACCCAGCACCCTGAGCACCCAGCACCCTGAGCACTGAGCACCCTGAGCACTGAGCACCCAGCACCCTGAGTACTGAGCACCCAACACTCTGAGAACTGAGCACCCAGCACGCTGAGTACTGAGCAATGAGCACACAGCACCCTCAGTACTGAGCACCCAGCACTCCGAGCACTGAGCACCCAGCTCCCCAAGCACTGAGCACCCAGCACCCCGAGCACTGAGAACTGAGCACCCTGAGCACTGAGAACCCAGCACACCGAGTACTGAGCACTGAGCACCCTGAGTACTGAGCACCCAGCACCCCGAGTACTGAGCACTGAGCACCCTGAGTACTGAGCACCCAGCACCCCGAGCACTGAGCACCCAGCACCCTGAGTACTGAACACCCTGAGTACTGAGCACTGAGCACTGAGCACCCTGAGTACTGAGCACCCTGAGGACTGAGCACCCAGCACCACCCTCAGCACTGAGCACCCAGCACCCTTAGTACTGAGCACCCAGCACCCTGAGCACTGAGCACCCAGCACCCTGAGTACTGAGCACCCAGCACCACCCTCAGCACTGAGCACCCAGCACCCCGAGCACTGAGCACCCAGCGCCCTGAGCACTGAGCACCCAGCACCCCGAGTACTGAGCACCCAGCACCCCGAGTACTGAGCACCGAGCACCCCGAGCACTGAGCACCCAGCACCCTGAGTACTGAGCACCCAGCACCACCCTCAGCACTGAGCACCCAGCACCCCGAGCACTGAGCACCCAGCACCCTGAGCACGGAGCACCCAGCACCCCGAGTACTGAGCACCCAGCACCCCGAGTACTGAGCACCGAGCACCCCGAGCACTGAGCACCCAGCACCCTGAGAACTGAGCACCCAGCACCCTGAGT
Organism: Microtus oregoni; assembly: GCF_018167655.1. Classification (NCBI taxonomy): domain Eukaryota; kingdom Metazoa; phylum Chordata; class Mammalia; order Rodentia; family Cricetidae; genus Microtus; species Microtus oregoni. The sequence continues at coordinate 103,979 of NW_024544907.1, read as the reverse complement.
ACTGAGCACTGAGCACAACGAGTTCTGAGCACCCAGCACCCCGAGCACTGAGCACCCAGCAACCTGAGTACTGAGAACAGATCACCCTGAGCACTGAGCACCCAGCACCCTGAGTACTGAGCACCCTGCACCCTGAGTACTGAGGACCCAGCACCCTGAGTACTGAGCACTCAGCACCCTGAGTACTGAGCACCCAGCACCTTGAGCACTGAGCACCCTGAGGACTGAGCAGCCAGCACCCTGAGCACTGAGCACCGATCACCCTGAGCACTGAGCACCCAGCACCCCGAGCACAGAGCACCCAGCACCCTGAGTACTGAGCACCCAGCACCCCGAGTACTGAGCACCCAGCACCCTGAGTACTGAGCATCCAGCACCCCGAGCACTGAGCACCCAGCACCCTGAGTACTGAACACCCTGAGTACTGAGCAGTGAGCACTGAGCACCCTGAGTACTGAGCAACCTGAGGACTGAGCAACTAGCACCCTGAGCACTGAGCACCCAGCACCCTGAGTACTGAGCACCCAGCACCCTGGGCACTGAGCATCCAGCACCCTGAGTACTGAGCACCGAGCACCCTGAGTACTGAGCACCCAGCACCCTGAGTACTGAGCATCCAGCACCCTGAGCACTGAGCACTGAGCACCCAACACCCTGAGCACTGAGCACTGAGCACCCAGCACCCTGAGCACTGAGCACCCAGCACCCCGAGCACTGAGCACCCAGCACCCTGAGCACCCAGCACCCTGAGCAATGAGCACCCTGATCACTGAGCACCCAGCACCCTGAGTACTGAGCACCCAACACTCTGAGCACTGAGCACAAAGCACGCTGAGTACTGAGCACTGAGCACACAGCACCCTCAGTACTGAGCACCCAGCACTCCGAGCACTGAGCACCCAGCTCCCCAAGCACTGAGCCCCCAGCACCCCGAGCACTGAGCACTGAGCACCCTGAGCACTGAGCACCCAGCACACCGAGTACTGAGCACTGAGCACCCTGAGTACTGAGCACCCAGCACCCCGAGTACTGAGCACTGAGCACCCTGAGTACTGAGCACCCAGCACACCGAGCACTGAGCACCCAGCACCCTGAGTACTGAACACCCTGAGTACTGAGCACTGAGCACTGAGCACCCTGAGTACTGAGCACCCTGAGGACTGAGCACCTAGCACCCTGAGCACTGAGCACCCAGCACCCTGAGTACTGAGCACCCAGCACCCTGAATACTGAACACCCTGAGTACTGAGCACTGAGCACTGAGCACCCTGAGTACTGAGCACCCTGAGGACTGAGCACCTAGCACCCTGAGCACTGAGCACCCAGCACCCTGAGAACTGAGCACCCAGCACCCTGGGCACTGAGCACCCAGCACCCTGAGTACTGAGCACCGAGCACCCTGAGTACTGAGCACCCAGCACCCTGAGTACTGAGCATCCAGCACCCTGAGCACTGAGCACCCAGCACCCTGAGCACTGAGCACCAAGCACCCTGAGTACTGAGCACCCAGCACCCTGAGTACTGAACACCCAGCACCCTGAGCACTGAGCACTGAGCACCCAGCACCCTGAGCACTGAGCACTGAGCACCCAGCACCCTGAGCACTGAGCACCCAGCACCCCGAGCACTGAGCACCCAGCACCCTGAGCACCCAGCACCCTGAGCACTGAGCACCCTGAGCACTGAGCACCCAGCACCCTGAGTACTGAGCACCCAACACTCTGAGCACTGAGCACCCAGCACGCTGAGTACTGAGCACTGAGCACACAGCACCCTCAGTACTGAGCACCCAGCACTCCGAGCACTGAGCACCCAGCTCCCCAAGCACTGAGCACCCAGCAGCCCGAGCACTGAGCACTGAGCACCCTGAGCACTGAGAACCCAGCACACCGAGTACTGAGCACTGAGCACCCTGAGTACTGAGCACCCAGCACCCCGAGTACTGAGCACTGAGCACCCTGAGTACTGAGCACCCAGCACCCCGAGCACTGAGCACCCAGCACCCTGAGTACTGAACACCCTGAGTACTGAGCACTGAGCACTGAGCACCCTGAGTACTGAGCACCCTGAGGACTGAGCACCCAGCACCACCCTCAGCACTGAGCACCCAGCACCCTTAGTACTGAGCACCCAGCACCCTGAGCACTGAGCACCCAGCACCCTGAGTACTGAGCACCCAGCACCACCCTCAGCACTGAGCACCCAGCACCCCGCGCACTGAGCACCCAGCGCCCTGAGCACTGAGCACCCAGCACCCCGAGTACTGAGCACCCAGCACCGCGAGTACTGAGCACCGAGCACCCCGAGCACTGAGCACCCAGCACCCTGAGTACTGAGCACCCAGCACCACCCTCAGCACTGAGCACCCAGCACCCCGAGCACTGAGCACCCAGCACCCTGAGCACGGAGCACCCAGCACCCTGAGTACTGAGCACCCAGCACCCCGAGTACTGAGCACCGAGCACCCCGAGCACTGAGCACCCAGCACCCTGAGAACTGAGCACCCAGCACCCTGAGTACTGAGCATGAGCACAACGAGTTCTGAGCACCCAGCACCCCGAGCACTGAGCACCCAGCAACCTGAGTATTGAGAACAGATCACCCTGAGCACTGAGCACCCAGCACCCTGAGTACTGAGCACCCTGCACCCTGAGTACTGAGGACCCAGCACCCTGAGTACTGAGCACTCAGCACCCTGAGTACTGAGCACCCAGCACCTTGAGCACTGAGCACCCTGAGGACTGAGCAGCCAGCACCCTGAGCACTGAGCACCGATCACCCTGAGCACTGAGCACCCAGCACCCCGAGCACAGAGCACCCAGCACCCTGAGTACTGAGCACCCAGCACCCCGAGTACTGAGCACCCAGCACCCTGAGTACTGAGCATCCAGCACCCCGAGCACTGAGCACCCAGCACCCTGAGTACTGAACACCCTGAGTACTGAGCAGTGAGCACTGAGCACCCTGAGTACTGAGCACCCTGAGGACTGAGCAACTAGCACCCTGAGCACTGAGCACCCAGCACCCTGAGTACTGAGCACCCAGCACCCTGGGCACTGAGCATCCAGCACCCTGAGTACTGAGCACCGAGCACCCTGAGTACTGAGCACCCAGCACCCTGAGTACTGAGCATCCAGCACCCTGAGCACTGAGCACTGAGCACCCAACACCCTGAGCACTGAGCACTGAGCACCCAGCACCCTGAGCACTGAGCACCCAGCACCCCGAGCACTGAGCACCCAGCACCCTGAGCACCCAGCACCCTGAGCACTGAGCACCCTGATCACTGAGCACCCAGCACCCTGAGTACTGAGCACCCAACACTCTGAGCACTGAGCACAAAGCACGCTGAGTACTGAGCACTGAGCACACAGCACCCTCAGTACTGAGCACCCAGCACTCCGAGCACTGAGCACCCAGCTCCCCAAGCACTGAGCACCCAGCACCCCGAGCACTGAGCACTGAGCACCCTGAGCACTGAGCACCCAGCACACCGAGTACTGAGCACTGAGCACCCTGAGTACTGAGCACTCAGCACCCCGAGTACTGAGCACTGAGCACCCTGAGTACTGAGCACCCAGCACACCGAGCACTGAGCACCCAGCACCCTGAGTACTGAACACCCTGAGTATTGAGCACTGAGCACTGAGCACCCTGAGTACTGAGCACCCTGAGGACTGAGCACCTAGCACCCTGAGCACTGAGCACCCAGCACCCTGAGTACTGAGCACCCAGCACCCTGAGTACTGAGCATCCAGCACCCTGAGCACTGAGCACCCAGCACCCTGTGCACTGAGCACCAAGTACCCTGAGTACTGAGCACCCAGCACCCTGAGTACTGAACACCCAGCACCCTGAGCACTGAGCACTGAGCACACAGCACCCTGAGCACTGAGCACTGAGCACCCAGCACCCTGAGCACTGAGCACCCAGCACCCCGAGCACTGAGCACCCAGCACCCTGAGCACCCAGCACCCTGAGCACTGAGCACCATGAGCACTGAGCACTGAGCACCCAGCACCCTGAGTACTGAGCACCCAACACTCTGAGCACTGAGCACCCAGCACGCTGACTACAGAGCACTGAGCACACAGCACCCTCAGTACTGAGCACCCAGCACTCTGAGCACTGAGCACCAAGCTCCGCAAGCACTGAGCACCCAGCACCCCGAGCACTGAGCACTGAGCACCCTGAGCACTGAGCACCCAGCACCCCGATCACTGAGCACCCAGCACCCGGAGCACTGAGCACCCAGCACCCTGAGCACTGAGCACCCAGCACCCTGAGTACTGAGCACCCAGCACCCTGAGTACTGAGCACTCAGCACCCCGAGCATTGAGCACCCAGCACCCTGAGTACTGAGCACTGAGCACCCAGCACTCCAAGCACTGAGCACCCAGCACCCTGAGCACTGAGCACTGAGCACCCAGCACCCTGAGCACTGAGCACTGAGCACCCAGCACCCCGAGCACTGAGCACCCAGCACCCCGAGCACTGAGCACCCAGCACTCTGAGCACTGAGCACCCAGCACCCTGAGCACTGAGCACCCAGCACCCTGAGTACTGAGCACGCAGCACCCTGAGCACTGAGCACCCAGCACACTGAGTTCTGAGCACCCAACACCCACAGTCCTGAGCACCGAGCACCCTGAGCACTGAGCACCCAGCACCCTGAGTACTGAGCACACAGCACCCTGAGTACTGAACACTCAGCACCCTGAGCAGTGAGCACTGAGCACCCTGAGTACTGAGCACCCAGCACCATGAGTACTGAGCACCCAGCACACTGAGCACTGAGCACCCAGCACCCTCAGTACTGAGCACTTAGCACCCTGAGTACTGAGCACCGAACACCCCGAGCACTGAGCACCCAGCACCCTGAGCACTGAGCATCCTGAGGACTGAGCACCCAGCACCCTGAGCACTGAGCACACAGCACCCTGAGTACTGAGCACGGATCACCCTGAGCACTGAGCACCCAGGACCCCGAGCACTGAGCACCCAGCACCCTGAGTACAGAGCACCCAGCACCCTGAGTACTGAGCACCCAGCACCCCGAGCACTGAGCACCCAGCACCCTGAGTACTGAGCACCCTGAGTAATGAGCACCGATCACCCTGAGCACTGAGCACCCAGCACCCTGAGTACTGAGCACCCAGCACCCTGAGCACTGACCACCCAGCACACTGAGCACTGAGCACCCAGCACCCTGAGTACTGAGCACCCAGCACCCTGAGTACTGAGTACCCAGCACACTGAGCACTGAGCACCCAGCACGCTGAGTACTGAGCACCGAGCACCCTGAGTACTGAGCACCCAGCACCCTTAGTACTGAGCACCCAGCACCCCGAGCACTGAGCACCCAGAACCCTGAGCACTGAGCACCCAGCATCCCGAGTACTGACCACCCAGCACCCCGAGTACTGAGCACCGAGCACCCCGAGCACTGAGCACCCAGCACCCTGAGTACTGAGCACCCAGCACCCTGAGTACTGAGCACTGAGCACAACGAGTTCTGAGCACCCAGCACCCCGAGCACAGAGCACCCAGCAAACTGAGTACTGAGAACAGATCACCCTGAGCACTGAGCACCCAGCACCCTGAGTACTGAGCACCCAGCACCCTGAGTACGGAGGACCCAGCACCCTGAGTACTGAGCACTCAGCACCCTGAGTACTGAGCACCCAGCACCTTGAGCACTGAGCACCCTGAGGACTGAGCAGCCAGCACCCTGAGCACTGAGCACCGATCACCCTGAGCACTGAGCACCCAGCACCCCGAGCACAGAGCACCCAGCACCCTGAGTACTGAGCACCCAGCACCCCGAGTACTGAGCACCCAGCACCCTGAGTACTGAGCATCCAGCACCCCGAGCACTGAGCACCCAGCACCCTGAATACTGAACACCCTGAGTACTGAGCACTGAGCACTGAGCACCCTGAGTACTGAGCACCCTGAGGACTGAGCACCTAGCACCCTGAGCACTGAGCACCCAGCACCCTGAGAACTGAGCACCCAGCACCCTGGGCACTGAGCACCCAGCACCCTGAGTACTGAGCACCGAGCACCCTGAGTACTGAGCACCCAGCACCCTGAGTACTGAGCATCCAGCACCCTGAGCACTGAGCACCCAGCACCCTGAGCACTGAGCAACAAGCACCCTGAGTATTGAGCACACAGCACCCTGAGTACTGAACACCCAGCACCCTGAGCACTGAGCACTGAGCACCCAGCACCCTGAGCACTGAGCACTGAGCACCCAGCACCCTGAGCACTGAGCACCCAGCACCCCGAGCACTGAGCACCCAGCACCCTGAGCACCCAGCACCCTGAGCACTGAGCACCCTGAGCACTGAGCACCCAGCACCCTGAGTACTGAGCACCCAACACTCTGAGCACTGAGCACCCAGCACGCTGAGTACTGAGCACTGAGCACACAGCACCCTCAGTACTGAGCACCCAGCACTCAGAGCACTGAGCACCCAGCTCCCCAAGCACTGAGCACCCAGCACCCCGAGCACTGAGCACTGAGCACCCTGAGCACTGAGAACCCAGCACACCGAGTACTGAGCACTGAGCACCCTGAGTACTGAGCACCCAGCACCCCGAGTACTGAGCACTGAGCACCCTGAGTACTGAGCACCCAGCACCCCGAGCACTGAGCACCCAGCACCCTGAGTACTGAACACCCTGAGTACTGAGCACTGAGCACTGAGCACCCTGAGTACTGAGCACCCTGAGGACTGAGCACGTAGCACCCTGAGCACTGAGCACCCAGCACCCTGAGTACCGAGCACCCAGCACCCTGAGTACTGAGCACCCAGCACCCTGGGCACTGAGCACCCAGCACCCTGAGTACTGAGCACCGAGCACCCTGAGTACTGAGCACCCAGCACCCTGAGTACTGAGCATCCAGCACCCTGAGCACTGAGCACCTAGCACCCTGAGCACTGAGCACCAAGTACCCTGAGTACTGAGCACCCAGCACCCTGAGTACTGAACACCCAGCACCCTGAGCACTGAGCACTGAGCACACAGCACCCTGAGCACTGAGCACTGAGCACCCAGCACCCTGAGCACTGAGCACCCAGCACCCCGAGCACTGAGCACCCAGCACCCTGAGCACCCAGCACCCTGAGCACTGAGCACCATGAGCACTGAGCACTGAGCACCCAGCACCCTGAGTATTGAGCACCCAACACTCTGAGCACTGAGCACCCAGCACGCTGACTACTGAGCACTGAGCACACAGCACCCTCAGCACTGAGCACCCAGCACTCCGAGCACTGAGCACCAAGCTCCCCAAGCACTGAGCACCCAGCACCCCGAGCACTGAGCACTGAGCACCCTGAGCACTGAGCACCCAGCACCCCGATCACTGAGCACCCAGCACCCGGAGCACTGAGCACCCAGCACCCTGAGCACTGAGCACCCAGCACCCTGAGTACTGAGCACCCAGCACGCTGAGTACTGAGCACTCAGCACCCCAAGCACTGAGCACCCAGCACCCTGAGTACTGAGCACTGAGCACCCAGCACCCCGAGCACTGAGCACCCAGCACCCTGTGTACTGAGCACTAAGCACCCTGAGTACTAAGCACCCAGCACCCTGAGTACTGAGCACCCAGGACCGTGAGCACTGAGCACCGAGCACCCCGAGCACTGAGCACCCAGCACACTGAGCACTCAGCACCCAGCACCCCGAGCACTGAGCACCCAGCACCCTTAGAACTGAGCACCGAGCACCCCGAGTACTGAGCACTGAGCACCCTGAGTACTGAGCACCAAGCACCCCGAGTACTGAGCACTGAGCACCCTGAGTACTGAGCACCCAGCACCCTGAGCACTGAGCACCCAACACCCTGAGTACTGAGCACTGAGAACCCTGAGTACTGAGCACCGAGCACCCTGAGTACTGAGCACCCAGCACCCTGATCACTGAGCACGGAGCACCCCGAGGACTGAGCACCCAGCACCCTGAGCACTGAGCACCCAGCACCTTGAGTACTGAGCACCGAGCACCCCGAGGACTGAGCACCCAGCACCCTGAGTACTGTGCACCCAGCACCCTGAGCACTGAGTACCCAGCACCATGAGCACTGAGCACCCAGCACCCTGAGAACTGAGCACGCAGCACCCCGAGCACTGAGAACCCAGCACCCTGAGTACTCTCCACAGAGCACCCTGAGCACTGAGCACCCAGCACCACAGCCCTGAGCACACAGCACCCCGAGTACTGAGCATCAAGCACCCTGAGCACTGAGCACCCAGCACCCTGAGCACTGAGCACCCAGAACCCTGAGTACTGAGCCCCGAGGACCCTGAGCACTGAGCACCCAGCACGCTGAGTACTGGGCACTCAGCACCCTGAGTACTGAGCACCGATCACCCTGAGCACTGAGCACCCAGGACCCCGAGCACTGAGCACCCAGCACCCTGAGTACAGAGCACCCAGCACCCCGAGTACTGAGCACCCAGCACCCCGAGCACTGAGCACCCAGCACCCTGAGTACTGAGCACCCTGAGTAATGAGCACCGATCACCCTGAGCACTGAGCACCCAGCACCCTGAGTACTGAGCACCCAGCACCCTGAGTACTGAGTACCCAGCACACTGAGCACTGAGCACCCAGCACCCTGAGTACTGAGCACCGAGCACCCTGAGTACTGAGCACCCAGCACCCTTAGTACTGAGCACCCAGCACCCTGAGCACTGAGCACCCAGCACCCTGAGTACTGAGCACCCAGCACCACCCTCAGCACTGAGCACCCAGCACCACAGCCCTGAGCACACAGCACCCCGAGCACTGAGCATCAAGCACCCTGAGCACTGAGCACCCAGCACCCTGAGCACTGAGCACCCAGCACCCTGAGCACTGAGCACCCAGCACCCCGAGTACTGAGCACCCAGCACCCCGAGTACTGAGCACCGAGCACCCCGAGCACTGAGCACCCAGCACCCTGAGTACTGAGCACCCAGCACCCTGAGTACTGAGCATTGAGCACAACGAGTTCTGAGCACCCAGCACCCCGAGCACTGAGCACCCAGCAACCTGAGTACTGAGAACAGATCACCCTGAGCGCTGAGCACCCAGCACCCTGAGTACTGAGCACCCAGCACCCTGAGTACTGAGGACCCAGCACCCTGAGTACTGAGCACTCAGCACCCTGAGTACTGAGCACCCAGCACCTTGAGCACTGAGCACACTGAGAACTGAGCAGCCAGCACCCTGAGCACTGAGCACCGATCACCCTGAGCACTGAGAACCCAGCACCCCGAGCACAGAGCACCCAGCACCCTGAGTACTGAGCACCCAGCACCCCGAGTACTGAGCACCCAGCACCCTGAGTACTGAGCATCCAGCACCCCGAGCACTGAGCACCCAGCACCCTGAGTACTGAACACCCTGAGTACTGAGCACTGAGCACTGAGCACCCTGAGTACTGAGCACCCTGAGAACTGAGCACCTAGCACCCTGAGCACTGAGCACCCATCACCCTGAGTACTGAGCACCCAGCACCCTGGGCACTGAGCACCCAGCACCCTGAGTACTGAGCACCGAGCACCCTGAGTACTGAGCACCCAGCACCCTGAGTACTGAGCATCCAGCACCCTGAGCACTGAGCACCCAGCACCCTGAGCACTGAGCACCAAGCACCCTGAGTACTGAGCACCCAGCACCCTGAGTACTGAACACCCAGCACCCTGAGCACTGAGCACTGAGCACCCAACACCCTGAGCACTGAGCACTGAGCACCCAGCACCCTGAGCACTGAGCACCCAGCACCCCGAGCACTGAGCACCCAGCACCCTGAGCACCCAGCACCCTGAGCACTGAGCACCCTGAGCACTGAGCACCCAGCACCCTGAGTACTGAGCACCCAACACTCTGAGCACTGAGCACAAAGCACGCTGAGTACTGAGCACTGAGCACACAGCACCCTCAGTACTGAGCACCCAGCACTCCGAGCACTGAGCACCCAGCTCCCCAAGCACTGAGCACCCAGCACCCCGAGCACTGAGCACTGAGCACCCTGAGCACTGAGCACCCAGCACACCGAGTACTGAGCACTGAGCACCCTGAGTACTGAGCACCCAGCACCCCGAGTACTGAGCACTGAGCACCCTGAGTACTGAGCACCCAGCACCCCGAGCACTGAGCACCGAGCACCCTGAGTACTGAGCACCCTGAGGACTGAGCACCTAGCACCATGAGCACTGAGCACCCAGCACCCTGAGTACTGAGCACCCAGCACCCTGAGTACTGAGCACCCAGCACCCTGGGCACTGAGCACCCAGCACCCTGAGTACTGAGCACCGAGCACCCTGAGTACTGAGCACCCAGCACCCTGAGTACTGAGCATCCAGCACCCTGAGCACTGAGCACCCAGCACCCTGAGCACTGAGCACTGAGCACACAGAACCCTGAGCACCGAGCACCCAGCACCCTGAGCACTGAGCACCCAGCACCCCGAGCACTGAGCACCCAGCACCCTGAGCACCCAGCACCCTGAGCACTGAGCACCATGAGCACTGAGCACTGAGCACCCAGCACCCTGAGTACTGAGCACTCAACACTCTGAGCACTGAGCACCCAGCACGCTGACTACTGAGCACTGAGCACAAAGCACCCTCAGTACTGAGCACCCAGCACTCTGAGCACTGAGCACCAAGCTCCCCAAGCACTGAGCACCCAGCACCCCGAGCACTGAGCACTGAGCACCCTGAGCACTGAGCACCCAGCACCCCGATTACTGAGCACCCAGCACCCGGAGCACTGAGCACCCAGCACCCTGAGCACTGAGCACCCAGCACCCTGAGTACTGAGCACCCAGCACGCTGAGTAATGAGCACTCAGCACCCCGAGCATTGAGCACCCAGCACCCTGAGTACTGAGCACTGAGCACCCAGCACCCCGAGCACTGAGCACCCAGCACCCTGTGTACTGATCACTAAGCACCCTGAGTACTAAGCACCCAGCACCCTGAGTACTGAGCACCCAGGACCGTGAGCACTGAGCACCGAGCACCCCGAGCACTGAGCACCCAGCACCCTGAGCACTTAGCACCCAGCACCCCGAGCACTGAGCACCCAGCACCCTGAGAATTGAGCACCGAGCACCCCGAGTACTGAGCACTGAGCACCCTGAGTACTGAGCAGCAAGCACCCCGAGTACTGAGCACTGAGCACCCTGAGTCCTGAGCACCCAGCACCCTGAGCACTGAGCACCCAGCACCCTGAGTACTGAGCACCCAGCACCCTGAGTACTGAGCACCCAACACCCAGAGTACTGAGCACCCAGCACCCTGAGCACTGAGCACCCAGCACCCTCAGTACTGAGAACCCAGCACCCCGAGTACTGAGCACTGAGCACCCTGAGTACTGAGCACCAAGCACCCCGAGTACTGAGCACTGAGCACCCTGAGTACTGAGCACCCAGCACCCTGAGCACTGAGCACCCAACACCCTGAGTACTGAGCACTGAGAACCCTGAGTACTGAGCACCGAGCACCCTGAGTACTGAGCACCCAGCACCCTGATCACTGAGCACGGAGCACCCCGAGGACTGAGCACCCAGCACCCTGAGCACTGAGCACCCAGCACCTTGAGTACTGAGCACCGAGCACCCCGAGGACTGAGCACCCAGCACCCTGAGTACTGTGCACCCAGCACCCTGAGCACTGAGTACCCAGCACCATGAGCACTGAGCACCCAGCACCCTGAGAACTGAGCACGCAGCACCCCGAGCACTGAGAACCCAGCACCCTGAGTACTCTCCACAGAGCACCCTGAGCACTGAGCACCCAGCACCACAGCCCTGAGCACACAGCACCCCGAGTACTGAGCATCAAGCACCCTGAGCACTGAGCACCCAGCACCCTGAGCACTGAGCACCCAGAACCCTGAGTACTGAGCCCCGAGGACCCTGAGCACTGAGCACCCAGCACGCTGAGTACTGGGCACTCAGCACCCTGAGTACTGAGCACCGATCACCCTGAGCACTGAGCACCCAGGACCCCGAGCACTGAGCACCCAGCACCCTGAGTACAGAGCACCCAGCACCCCGAGTACTGAGCACCCAGCACCCCGAGCACTGAGCACCCAGCACCCTGAGTACTGAGCACCCTGAGTAATGAGCACCGATCACCCTGAGCACTGAGCACCCAGCACCCTGAGTACTGAGCACCCAGCACCCTGAGTACTGAGTACCCAGCACACTGAGCACTGAGCACCCAGCACCCTGAGTACTGAGCACCGAGCACCCTGAGTACTGAGCACCCAGCACCCTTAGTACTGAGCACCCAGCACCCTGAGCACTGAGCACCCAGCACCCTGAGTACTGAGCACCCAGCACCACCCTCAGCACTGAGCACCCAGCACCACAGCCCTGAGCACACAGCACCCCGAGCACTGAGCATCAAGCACCCTGAGCACTGAGCACCCAGCACCCTGAGCACTGAGCACCCAGCACCCTGAGCACTGAGCACCCAGCACCCCGAGTACTGAGCAGGCAGCACCCCGAGTACTGAGCACCGAGCACCCCGAGCACTGAGCACCCAGCACCCTGAGTACTGAGCACCCAGCACCCTGAGTACTGAGCATTGAGCACAACGAGTTCTGAGCACCCAGCACCCCGAGCACTGAGCACCCAGCAACCTGAGTACTGAGAACAGATCACCCTGAGCGCTGAGCACCCAGCACCCTGAGTACTGAGCACCCAGCACCCTGAGTACTGAGGACCCAGCACCCTGAGTACTGAGCACTCAGCACCCTGAGTACTGAGCACCCAGCACCTTGAGCACTGAGCACACTGAGAACTGAGCAGCCAGCACCCTGAGCACTGAGCACCGATCACCCTGAGCACTGAGAACCCAGCACCCCGAGCACAGAGCACCCAGCACCCTGAGTACTGAGCACCCAGCACCCCGAGTACTGAGCACCCAGCACCCTGAGTACTGAGCATCCAGCACCCCGAGCACTGAGCACCCAGCACCCTGAGTACTGAACACCCTGAGTACTGAGCACTGAGCACTGAGCACCCTGAGTACTGAGCACCCTGAGAACTGAGCACCTAGCACCCTGAGCACTGAGCACCCATCACCCTGAGTACTGAGCACCCAGCACCCTGGGCACTGAGCACCCAGCACCCTGAGTACTGAGCACCGAGCACCCTGAGTACTGAGCACCCAGCACCCTGAGTACTGAGCATCCAGCACCCTGAGCACTGAGCACCCAGCACCCTGAGCACTGAGCACCAAGCACCCTGAGTACTGAGCACCCAGCACCCTGAGTACTGAACACCCAGCACCCTGAGCACTGAGCACTGAGCACCCAACACCCTGAGCACTGAGCACTGAGCACCCAGCACCCTGAGCACTGAGCACCCAGCACCCCGAGCACTGAGCACCCAGCACCCTGAGCACCCAGCACCCTGAGCACTGAGCACCCTGAGCACTGAGCACCCAGCACCCTGAGTACTGAGCACCCAACACTCTGAGCACTGAGCACAAAGCACGCTGAGTACTGAGCACTGAGCACACAGCACCCTCAGTACTGAGCACCCAGCACTCCGAGCACTGAGCACCCAGCTCCCCAAGCACTGAGCACCCAGCACCCCGAGCACTGAGCACTGAGCACCCTGAGCACTGAGCACCCAGCACACCGAGTACTGAGCACTGAGCACCCTGAGTACTGAGCACCCAGCACCCCGAGTACTGAGCACTGAGCACCCTGAGTACTGAGCACCCAGCACCCCGAGCACTGAGCACCGAGCACCCTGAGTACTGAGCACCCTGAGGACTGAGCACCTAGCACCCTGAGCACTGAGCACCCAGCACCCTGAGTACTGAGCACCCAGCACCCTGAGTACTGAGCACCCAGCACCCTGGGCACTGAGCACCCAGCACCCTGAGTACTGAGCACCGAGCACCCTGAGTACTGAGCACCCAGCACCCTGAGTACTGAGCATCCAGCACCCTGAGCACTGAGCACCCAGCACCCTGAGCACTGAGCACTGAGCACACAGAACCCTGAGCACCGAGCACCCAGCACCCTGAGCACTGAGCACCCAGCACCCCGAGCACTGAGCACCCAGCACCCTGAGCACCCAGCACCCTGAGCACTGAGCACCATGAGCACTGAGCACTGAGCACCCAGCACCCTGAGTACTGAGCACTCAACACTCTGAGCACTGAGCACCCAGCACGCTGACTACTGAGCACTGAGCACAAAGCACCCTCAGTACTGAGCACCCAGCACTCTGAGCACTGAGCACCAAGCTCCCCAAGCACTGAGAACCCAGCACCCCGAGCACTGAGCACTGAGCACCCTGAGCACTGAGCACCCAGCACCCCGATTACTGAGCACCCAGCACCCGGAGCACTGAGCACCCAGCACCCTGAGCACTGAGCACCCAGCACCCTGAGTACTGAGCACCCAGCACGCTGAGTAATGAGCACTCAGCACCCCGAGCATTGAGCACCCAGCACCCTGAGTACTGAGCACTGAGCACCCAGCACCCCGAGCACTGAGCACCCAGCACCCTGTGTACTGATCACTAAGCACCCTGAGTACTAAGCACCCAGCACCCTGAGTACTGAGCACCCAGGACCGTGAGCACTGAGCACCGAGCACCCCGAGCACTGAGCACCCAGCACCCTGAGCACTTAGCACCCAGCACCCCGAGCACTGAGCACCCAGCACCCTGAGAATTGAGCACCGAGCACCCCGAGTACTGAGCACTGAGCACCCTGAGTACTGAGCAGCAAGCACCCCGAGTACTGAGCACTGAGCACCCTGAGTCCTGAGCACCCAGCACCCTGAGCACTGAGCACCCAGCACCCTGAGTACTGAGCACCCAGCACCCTGAGTACTGAGCACCCAACACCCAGAGTACTGAGCACCCAGCACCCTGAGCACTGAGCACCCAGCACCCTCAGTACTGAGAACCCAGCACCCTGAGTACTGAGCACCCAGCACCCTGAGCACTGAGCACTGAGCACCCAGCACCCTGAGCACTGAGCACTGAGCACCCAGCACCCCAAGCACTGAGCACCCAGCACCCCGAGCACTGAGCACCCAGCACTCTGAGCACTGAGCACCCAGCACCCTGAGCACTGAGCACCCAGCACCCTGAGTACTGAGCACGCAGCACCCTGAGCACTGAGCACCCAGCACACTGAGTACTGAGCACCCAACACCCAGATTCCTGAGCACCGAGCACCCTGAGGACTGAGCACCCAGCAACCTGAGTACTGAGCACACAGCACCCTGAGTACTGAACACCCAGCACCCTGAGCATTGAGCACTGAGCACCCTGAGTACTGAGCACCCAGCACCATGAGTACTGAGCACCCAGCACACTGAGCACTGAGCACACAGCACCCTCAGTACTGAGCACTCAGCACCCTGAGTACTGAGCACCGAGCACCCCGAGCACTGAGCACCCAGCACCCTGAGCACTGAGCATCCTGAGGACTGAGCACCCAGGACCCCGAGCACTGAGCACCCAGCACCCTGAGTACAGAGCACCCAGCACCCTGAGTACTGAGCACCCAGCACCCCGAGCACTGAGCAACCAGCACCCTGAGTACTGAGCACCCTGAGTAATGAGCACCGATCACCCTGAGCACTGAGCACCCAGCACCCTGAGTACTGAGCACCCAGCACCCTGAGCACAGACCACCCAGCACACTGAGCACTGAGCACCCAGCATCCTGAGTACTGAGCACCCAGCACCCTGAGTACTGAGTACCCAGCACACTGAGCACTGAGCACCCAGCACCCTGAGTACTGAGCACCGAGCACCCTGAGTACAGAGCACCCAGCACCCTTAGTACTGAGCACCCAGGACCCTGAGCACTGAGCACCCAGCACACAGAGTACTGAGCACCCAGCACCACCCTCAGCACTGAGCACCCAGCACCCCGAGCACTGAGCAAACAGCACCCTGAGCACTGAGCACCCAGCACCCCGAGTACTGAGCACCCAGCACCCCGAGTACTGAGCACCGAGCACCCCGAGCACTGAGCACCCAGAACCCTGAGTACTGAGCACCCAGCACCCTGAGTACTGAGCACTGAGCACAACGAGTTCTGAGCACCCAGTACCCCGAGCACTGAGCACCCAGCAACCTGAGTACTGAGAACAGATCACCCTGAGCACTGAGCACCCAGCACCCTGAGTACTGAGCACCCAGCACCCTGAGTATTGAGGACCCAGCACCCTGAGTACTGAGCACTCAGCACCCTGAGTACTGAGCACCCAGCACCTTGAGCACTGAGCACCCTGAGGACTGAGCAGCCAGCACCCTGAGCACTGAGCACCGATCACCCTGAGCACTGAGCACCCAGCACCCCGAGCACAGAGCACCCAGCACCCTGAGTACTGAGCACCCAGCACCCCGAGTACTGAGCACCCAGCACCCTGAGTACTGAGCATCCAGCACCCCGAGCACTGAGCACCCAGCACCCTGAATACTGAACACCCTGAGTACTGAGCACTGAGCACTGAGCACCCTGAGTACTGAGCACCCTGAGGACTGAGCACCTAGCACCCTGAGGACTGAGCACCCAGCACCCTGAGAACTGAGCACCCAGCACCCTGGGCACTGAGCACCCAGCACCCTGAGTACTGAGCACCGAGCACCCTGAGTACTGAGCACCCAGCACCCTGAGTACTGAGCATCCAGTACACTGAGCACTGAGCACCCAGCACCCTGAGCACTGAGCACCAAGCACCCTGAGTACTGAGCACCCAGCACCCTGAGTACTGAACACCCAGCACCCTGAGCACTGAGCACTGAGCACCCAGCACCCTGAGCACTGAGCACTGAGCACCCAGCACCCTGAGCACTGAGCACCCAGCACCCCGAGCACTGAGCACCCAGCACCCTGAGCACCCAGCACCCTGAGCACTGAGCACCCTGAGCACTGAGCACCCAGCACCCTGAGTACTGAGCACCCAACACTCTGAGCACTGAGCACCCAGCACGCTGAGTACTGAGCACTGAGCACACAGCACCCTCAGTACTGAGCACCCAGCACTCCGAGCACTGAGCACCCAGCTCCCCAAGCACTGAGCACCCAGCACCCCGAGCACTGAGCACTGAGCACCCTGAGCACTGAGCACCCAGCACACCGAGTACTGAGCACTGAGCACCCTGAGTACTGAGCACCCAGCACCCCGAGTACTGAGCACTGAGCACCCTGAGTACTGAGCACCCAGCACCCCGAGCACTGAGCACCCAGCACCCTGAGTACTGAACACCCTGAGTACTGAGCACTGAGCACTGAGCACCCTGAGTACTGAGCACCCTGAGGACTGAGCACCTAGCACCCTGAGCACTGAGCACCCAGCACCCTGAGTACCGAGCACCCAGCACCCTTAGTACTGAGCACCCAGCACCCTGGACACTGAGCACCCAGCACCCTGAGTACTGAGCACCGAGCACCCTGAGTACTGAGCACCCAGCACCCTGAGTACTGAGCATCCAGCACCCTGAGCACTGAGCACCCAGCACCCTGAGCACTGAGCACCAAGTACCCTGAGTACTGAGCACCCAGCACCCTGAGTACTGAACACCCAGCACCCTGAGCACTGAGCACTGAGCAGACAGCACCCTGAGCACTGAGCACTGAGCACCCAGCACCCTGAGCACTGAGCACCCAGCACCCCGAGCACTGAGCACCCAGCACCCTGAGCACCCAGCACCCTGAGCACTGAGCACCATGAGCACTGAGCACTGAGCACCCAGCACCCTGAGTACTGAGCACCCAACACTCTGAGCACTGAGCACCCAGCACGCTGACTACTGAGCACTGAGCACACAGCACCCTCAGCACTGAGCACCCAGCACTCCGAGCACTGAGCACCAAGCTCCCCAAGCACTGAGCACCCAAAACCCGGAGCACTGAGCACTGAGCACCCTGAGCACAGAGCACCCAGCACCCCGATCACTGAGCACCCAGCACCCGGAGCACTGAGCACCCAGCACCCTGAGCACTGAGCACCCAGCACCCTGAGTACTGAGCACCCAGCACGCTGAGTACTGAGCACTCAGCACCCCGAGCACTGAGCACCCAGCACCCTGAGTACTGAGCACTGAGCACCCAGCACCCCGAGCACTGAGCACCCAGCAACTTGTGTACTGAGCACTAAGCACCCTGAGTACTAAGCACCCAGCACCCTGAGTACTGAGCACCCAGGACCGTGAGCACTGAGCACCGAGCACCCCGAGCACTGAGCACCCAGCACACTGAGCACTCAGCACCCAGCACCCCGAGCACTGAGCACCCAGCACCCTGAGAACTGAGCACCGAGCACCCCGAGTACTGAGCACTGAGCACCCTGAGTACTGAGCACCAAGCACCCCGAGTACTGAGCACTGAGCACCCTGAGTACTGAGCACCCAGCACCCTGAGCACTGAGCACCCAACAACCTGAGTACTGAGCACTGAGAACCCTGAGTACTGAGCACCGAGCACCCTGAGTACTGAGCACCCAGCACCCTGATCACTGAGCACGGAGCACCCTGAGTACTGAACACAGAGCACCCTGAGCACTGAGCACCCAGCAACCTGAGTACTGAGCACCCAGCACCCTGAGTACTGAGCAACCAGCACCCTGAGCACTGAGCACTGAGCACCCAGCACCCTGAGCACTGAGCACTGAGCACCCAGCACCACAGCCCTGAGCACACAGCACCCCGAGCACTGAGCATCCAGCACCCTGAGCACTGAGCACCCAGCACCCTGAGCACTGAGCACCCAGAACCCTGAGTACTGAGCACTGAGGACCCTGAGCACTGAGCACCCAGCACGCTGAGTACTGGGCACTCAGCACCCTGAGTACTGAGCACCGAGCACCCCGAGCACTGAGCACCCAGCACCCTGAGCACTGAGCAGCCAACACCCTCAGCACTGAGCACCCAGCACCCCGAGCACTGAGCACCCAGCGCCCTGAGTACTGAGCACCCAGCACCCCGAGCACTGAGCACCCAGCACCCCGAGTACTGAGCAGCGAGCACCCCGAGCACTGAGCACCCAGCACCCTGAGTACTGAGCACCCAGCACCCTGAGTACTGAGCACTGAGCACCCCGAGTACTGGGCACCCAGCACCCCGAGCACTGAGCACCCAGTACCCTGAGTACTGAGAACAGATCACCCTCAGTACTGAGCACCCAGCACCCTGAGTACTGAGCCCTCAGCACCCTGAGTACTGAGCACCCAGCACCCCGAGCACTGAGCACTGAGAACCCTGAGAACTGAGTACCGAGCACCCTGAGTACTGAGCACCCAGCACCCTGAGCACTGAGCACCCAGCACCCTGAGTACTGAGCACCCAGCACGCTGAGTACTGAGCACTCAGCACCCCAAGCACTGAGCACCCAGCACCCTGAGTACTGAGCACTGAGCACCCAGCACCCCGAGCACTGAGCACCCAGCACCCTGTGTACTGAGCACTAAGCACCCTGAGTACTAAGCACCCAGCACCCTGAGTACTGAGCACCCAGGACCGTGAGCACTGAGCACCGAGCACCCCGAGCACTGAGCACCCAGCACACTGAGCACTCAGCACCCAGCACCCCGAGCACTGAGCACCCAGCACCCTTAGAACTGAGCACCGAGCACCCCGAGTACTGAGCACTGAGCACCCTGAGTACTGAGCACCAAGCACCCCGAGTACTGAGCACTGAGCACCCTGAGTACTGAGCACCCAGCACCCTGAGCACTGAGCACCCAACACCCTGAGTACTGAGCACTGAGAACCCTGAGTACTGAGCACCGAGCACCCTGAGTACTGAGCACCCAGCGCCCTGATCACTGAGCACGGAGCACCCCGAGGACTGAGCACCCAGCACCCTGAGCACTGAGCACCCAGCACCTTGAGTACTGAGCACCGAGCACCCCGAGGACTGAGCACCCAGCACCCTGAGTACTGAGCACCCAGCACCCTGAGCACTGAGTACCCAGCACCATGAGCACTGAGCACCCAGCACCCTGAGAACTGAGCACGCAGCACCCCGAGCTCTGAGAACCCAGCACCCTGAGTACTGACCACAGAGCACCCTGAGCACTGAGCACCCAGCAACCTGAGTACTGAGCACCCAGCACCCTGAGTACTGAGCAACCAGCACCCTGAGCACTGAGCACTGAGCACCCAGCACCCTGAGCACTGAGCACTGAGCACCCAGCACCACAGCCCTTAGCACACAGCACCCCGAGCACTGAGCATCAAGCACCCTGAGCACTGAGCACCCAGCACCCTGAGCACTGAGCACCCAGAACCCTGAGTACTGAGCACCGAGGACCCTGAGCACTGAGCACCCAGCACGCTGAGTACTGGGCACTCAGCACCCTGAGTACTGAGCACCGATCACCCTGAGCACTGAGCACCCAGGACCCCGAGCACTGAGCACCCAGCACCCTGAGTACAGAGCACCCAGCACCCCGAGTACTGAGCACCCAGCACCCCGAGCACTGAGCACCCAGCACCCTGAGTACTGAGCACCCTGAGTAATGAGCACCGATCATCCTGAGCACTGAGCACCCAGCACCCTGAGTACTGAGCACCCAGCACCCTGAGTACTGAGTACCCAGCACACTGAGCACTGAGCACCCAGCACCCTGAGTACTGAGCACCGAGCACACTGAGTACTGAGCACCCAGCACCCTTAGTACTGAGCACCCAGCACCCTGAGCACTGAGCACCCAGCACCCTGAGTACTGAGCACCCAGCACCACCCTCAGCACTGAGCACCCAGCACCACAGCCCTGAGCACACAGCACCCCGAGCACTGAGCATCAAGCACCCTGAGCACTGAGCACCCAGCACACTGAGCACTGAGCACCCAGCACCCTGAGCACTGAGCACCCAGCACCCCGAGTACTGAGCACCCAGCACCCCGAGTACTGAGCACCGAGCACCCCGAGCACTGAGCACCCAGCACCCTGAGTACTGAGCACCCAGCACCCTGAGTACTGAGCACTGAGCACAACGAGTTCTGAGCACCCAGCACCCCGAGCACTGAGCACCCAGCAACCTGAGTACTGAGCACCCAGCACCCTGAGTACTGAGCACTGAGCACAACGAGTTCTGAGCACCCAGCACCTTGAGCACTGAGCACCCTGAGGACTTAGCAGCCAGCACCCTGAGCACTGAGCACCGATCACCCAGAGCACTGAGCACCCAGCACCCCGAGCACAGAGCACCCAGCACCCTGAGTACTGAGCACCCAGCACCCCGAGTACTGAGCACCCAGCACCCTGAGTACTGAGCATCCAGCACCCCGAGCACTGAGCACCCAGCACCCTGAGTACTGAACACCCTGAGTTCTGAGCACTGAGCACTGAGCACCCTGAGTACTGAGCACCCTGAGGACTGAGCACCTAGCACCCTGAGCACTGAGCACCCATCACCCTGAGTACTGAGCACCCAGCACCCTGGGCACTGAGCACCCAGCACCCTGAGTACTGAGCACCGAGCACCCTGAGTACTGAGCACCCAGCACCCTGAGTACTGAGCATCCAGCACCCTGAGCACTGAGCACCCAGCACCCTGAGCACTGAGCACCAAGCACCCTGAGTACTGAGCACCCAGCACCCTGAGTACTGAACACCCAGCACCCTGAGCACTGAGCACTGAGCACCCAACACCCTGAGCACTGAGCACTGAGCACCCAGCACCCTGAGCACTGAGCACCCAGCACCCCGAGCACTGAGCACCCAGCACCCTGAGCACCCAGCACCCTGAGCACTGAGCACCCTGAGCACTGAGCACCCAGCACCCTGAGTACTGAGCACCCAACACTCTTAGCACTGAGCACAAAGCACGTTGAGTACTGAGCACTGAGCACACAGCACCCTCAGTACTGAGCACCCAGCACTCCGAGCACTGAGCACACAGCTCCCCAAGCACTGAGCACCCAGCACCCCGAGCACTGAGCACTGAGCACCCTGAGCACTGAGCACCCAGCACACCGAGTACTGAGCACTGAGCACCCTGAGTACTGAGCACCCAGCACCCCGAGTACTGAGCACTGAGCACCCTGAGTACTGAGCACCCAGCACCCTGAGCACTGAGCACCGAGCACCCTGAGTACTGAGCACCCTGAGGACTGAGCACCTAGCACCCTGAGCACTGAGCACCCAGCACCCTGAGTACTGAGCACCCAGCACCCTGAGTACTGAGCACCCAGCACCCTGGGCACTGAGCACCCAGCACCCTGAGTACTGAGCACCGAGCACCCTGAGTACTAAGCACCCAGCACCCTGAGTACTGAGCATCCAGCACCCTGAGCACTGAGCACCCAGCACCCTGAGCACTGAGCACTGAGCACACAGCACCCTGAGCACTGAGCACCCAGCACCCTGAGCACTGAGCACCCAGCACCCCGAGCACTGAGCACCCAGCACCCTGAGCACCCAGCACCCTGAGCACTGAGCACCATGAGCACTGAGCACTGAGCACCCAGCACCCTGAGTACTGAGCACCCAGCACCCTGAGTACTGAGCACCCAGCACCCTGGGCACTGAGCACCCAGCACCCTGAGTACTGAGCACCGAGCACCCTGAGTACTAAGCACCCAGCACCCTGAGTACTGAGCATCCAGCACCCTGAGCACTGAGCACCCAGCACCCTGAGCACTGAGCACTGAGCACACAGCACCCTGAGCACTGAGCACCCAGCACTCTGAGCACTGAGCACCAAGCTCCCCAAGCACTGAGCACCCAGCACCCCGAGCACTTAGCACTGAGCACCCTGAGCACTGAGCACCCAGCACCCCGATCACTGAGCACCCAGCACCCGGAGCACTGAGCACTGAGCACCCAGCACCCCGAGCACTGAGCACCCAGCACCCTGTGTACTGATCACTAAGCACCCTGAGTACTAAGCACCCAGCACCCTGAGTACTGAGCACCCAGGACCGTGAGCCCTGAGCACCGAGCACCCCGAGCACTGAGCACCCAGCACCCTGAGCACTTAGCACCCAGCATCCCGAGCACTGAGCACCCAGCACCCTGAGAATTGAGCACCGAGCTCCCCGAGTACTGAGCACTGAGCACCCTGAGTACTGAGCAGCAAGCACCCCGAGTACTGAGCACTGAGCACCCTGAGTCCTGAGCACCCAGCACCCTGAGCACTGAGCACACAGCACCCTGAGTACTGAGCACCCAGCACTCTGAGTACTGAGCACCCAACACCCAGAGTACTGAGCACCCAGCACCCTGAGCACTGAGCACCCAGCACCCTGAGTACTGAGAACCCAGCACCCTGAGTACTGAGCACCCAGCACCCTGAGCACTGAGCACTGAGCACCCAGCACCCTGAGCACTGAGCACTGAGCACCCAGCACCACAGCCCTGAGCACACAGCACCCCGAGCACTGAGCATCCAGCACCCTGAGCACTGAGCACCCAGCACCCTGAGCACTGAGCACCCAGAACCCTGAGTACTGAGCACTGAGGACCCTGAGCACTGAGCACCCAGCACGCTGAGTACTGGGCACTCAGCACCCTGAGTACTGAGCACCGAGCACCCCGAGCACTGAGCACCCAGCACCCTGGGCACTGAGCACCCAGCACCCTGAGAACTGAGCACCCAGCACCCTGGGCACTGAGCACCCAGCACCCTGAGTACTGAGCACCGAGCACCCTGAGTACTGAGCACCCAGCACCCTGAGTACTGAGCATCCAGTACACTGAGCACTGAGCACCCAGCACCCTGAGCACTGAGCACCAAGCACCCTGAGTACTGAGCACCCAGCACCCTGAGTACTGAACACCCAGCACCCTGAGCACTGAGCACTGAGCACCCAGCACCCTGAGCACTGAGCACTGAGCACCCAGCACCCTGAGCACTGAGCACCCAGCACCCCGAGCACTGAGCACCCAGCACCCTGAGCACCCAGCACCCTGAGCACTGAGCACCCTGAGCACTGAGCACCCAGCACCCTGAGTACTGAGCACCCAACACTCTGAGCACTGAGCACCCAGCACGCTGAGTACTGAGCACTGAGCACACAGCACCCTCAGTACTGAGCACCCAGCACTCCGAGCACTGAGCACCCAGCTCCCCAAGCACTGAGCACCCAGCACCCCGAGCACTGAGCACTGAGCACCCTGAGCACTGAGCACCCAGCACACCGAGTACTGAGCACTGAGCACCCTGAGTACTGAGCACCCAGCACCCCGAGTACTGAGCACTGAGCACCCTGAGTACTGAGCACCCAGCACCCCGAGCACTGAGCACCCAGCACCCTGAGTACTGAACACCCTGAGTACTGAGCACTGAGCACTGAGCACCCTGAGTACTGAGCACCCTGAGGACTGAGCACCTAGCACCCTGAGCACTGAGCACCCAGCACCCTGAGTACCGAGCACCCAGCACCCTTAGTACTGAGCACCCAGCACCCTGGACACTGAGCACCCAGCACCCTGAGTACTGAGCACCGAGCACCCTGAGTACTGAGCACCCAGCACCCTGAGTACTGAGCATCCAGCACCCTGAGCACTGAGCACCCAGCACCCTGAGCACTGAGCACCAAGTACCCTGAGTACTGAGCACCCAGCACCCTGAGTACTGAACACCCAGCACCCTGAGCACTGAGCACTGAGCAGACAGCAC
Source organism: Microtus oregoni (assembly GCF_018167655.1). NCBI lineage: Eukaryota > Metazoa > Chordata > Mammalia > Rodentia > Cricetidae > Microtus > Microtus oregoni. The sequence goes on along the minus strand of NW_024544907.1, from coordinate 79,352 downwards.
CCTGAGCACTGAGCACTGAGCACCCAGCACCCTGAGCACTGAGCACCCAGCACCCCGAGCACTGAGCACCCAGCACCCTGAGCACCCAGCACCCTGAGCACTGAGCACCATGAGCACTGAGCACTGAGCACCCAGCACCCTGAGTACTGAGCACCCAACACTCTGAGCACTGAGCACCCAGCACGCTGACTACTGAGCACTGAGCACACAGCACCCTCAGCACTGAGCACCCAGCACTCCGAGCACTGAGCACCAAGCTCCCCAAGCACTGAGCACCCAAAACCCGGAGCACTGAGCACTGAGCACCCTGAGCACAGAGCACCCAGCACCCCGATCACTGAGCACCCAGCACCCGGAGCACTGAGCACCCAGCACCCTGAGCACTGAGCACCCAGCACCCTGAGTACTGAGCACCCAGCACGCTGAGTACTGAGCACTCAGCACCCCGAGCACTGAGCACCCAGCACCCTGAGTACTGAGCACTGAGCACCCAGCACCCCGAGCACTGAGCACCCAGCAACTTGTGTACTGAGCACTAAGCACCCTGAGTACTAAGCACCCAGCACCCTGAGTACTGAGCACCCAGGACCGTGAGCACTGAGCACCGAGCACCCCGAGCACTGAGCACCCAGCACACTGAGCACTCAGCACCCAGCACCCCGAGCACTGAGCACCCAGCACCCTGAGAACTGAGCACCGAGCACCCCGAGTACTGAGCACTGAGCACCCTGAGTACTGAGCACCAAGCACCCCGAGTACTGAGCACTGAGCACCCTGAGTACTGAGCACCCAGCACCCTGAGCACTGAGCACCCAACAACCTGAGTACTGAGCACTGAGAACCCTGAGTACTGAGCACCGAGCACCCTGAGTACTGAGCACCCAGCACCCTGATCACTGAGCACGGAGCACCCTGAGTACTGAACACAGAGCACCCTGAGCACTGAGCACCCAGCAACCTGAGTACTGAGCACCCAGCACCCTGAGTACTGAGCAACCAGCACCCTGAGCACTGAGCACTGAGCACCCAGCACCCTGAGCACTGAGCACTGAGCACCCAGCACCACAGCCCTGAGCACACAGCACCCCGAGCACTGAGCATCCAGCACCCTGAGCACTGAGCACCCAGCACCCTGAGCACTGAGCACCCAGAACCCTGAGTACTGAGCACTGAGGACCCTGAGCACTGAGCACCCAGCACGCTGAGTACTGGGCACTCAGCACCCTGAGTACTGAGCACCGAGCACCCCGAGCACTGAGCACCCAGCACCCTGAGCACTGAGCAGCCAACACCCTCAGCACTGAGCACCCAGCACCCCGAGCACTGAGCACCCAGCGCCCTGAGTACTGAGCACCCAGCACCCCGAGCACTGAGCACCCAGCACCCCGAGTACTGAGCAGCGAGCACCCCGAGCACTGAGCACCCAGCACCCTGAGTACTGAGCACCCAGCACCCTGAGTACTGAGCACTGAGCACCCCGAGTACTGGGCACCCAGCACCCCGAGCACTGAGCACCCAGTACCCTGAGTACTGAGAACAGATCACCCTCAGTACTGAGCACCCAGCACCCTGAGTACTGAGCCCTCAGCACCCTGAGTACTGAGCACCCAGCACCCCGAGCACTGAGCACTGAGAACCCTGAGAACTGAGTACCGAGCACCCTGAGTACTGAGCACCCAGCACCCTGAGCACTGAGCACCCAGCACCCTGAGTACTGAGCACCCAGCACGCTGAGTACTGAGCACTCAGCACCCCAAGCACTGAGCACCCAGCACCCTGAGTACTGAGCACTGAGCACCCAGCACCCCGAGCACTGAGCACCCAGCACCCTGTGTACTGAGCACTAAGCACCCTGAGTACTAAGCACCCAGCACCCTGAGTACTGAGCACCCAGGACCGTGAGCACTGAGCACCGAGCACCCCGAGCACTGAGCACCCAGCACACTGAGCACTCAGCACCCAGCACCCCGAGCACTGAGCACCCAGCACCCTTAGAACTGAGCACCGAGCACCCCGAGTACTGAGCACTGAGCACCCTGAGTACTGAGCACCAAGCACCCCGAGTACTGAGCACTGAGCACCCTGAGTACTGAGCACCCAGCACCCTGAGCACTGAGCACCCAACACCCTGAGTACTGAGCACTGAGAACCCTGAGTACTGAGCACCGAGCACCCTGAGTACTGAGCACCCAGCGCCCTGATCACTGAGCACGGAGCACCCCGAGGACTGAGCACCCAGCACCCTGAGCACTGAGCACCCAGCACCTTGAGTACTGAGCACCGAGCACCCCGAGGACTGAGCACCCAGCACCCTGAGTACTGAGCACCCAGCACCCTGAGCACTGAGTACCCAGCACCATGAGCACTGAGCACCCAGCACCCTGAGAACTGAGCACGCAGCACCCCGAGCTCTGAGAACCCAGCACCCTGAGTACTGACCACAGAGCACCCTGAGCACTGAGCACCCAGCAACCTGAGTACTGAGCACCCAGCACCCTGAGTACTGAGCAACCAGCACCCTGAGCACTGAGCACTGAGCACCCAGCACCCTGAGCACTGAGCACTGAGCACCCAGCACCACAGCCCTTAGCACACAGCACCCCGAGCACTGAGCATCAAGCACCCTGAGCACTGAGCACCCAGCACCCTGAGCACTGAGCACCCAGAACCCTGAGTACTGAGCACCGAGGACCCTGAGCACTGAGCACCCAGCACGCTGAGTACTGGGCACTCAGCACCCTGAGTACTGAGCACCGATCACCCTGAGCACTGAGCACCCAGGACCCCGAGCACTGAGCACCCAGCACCCTGAGTACAGAGCACCCAGCACCCCGAGTACTGAGCACCCAGCACCCCGAGCACTGAGCACCCAGCACCCTGAGTACTGAGCACCCTGAGTAATGAGCACCGATCATCCTGAGCACTGAGCACCCAGCACCCTGAGTACTGAGCACCCAGCACCCTGAGTACTGAGTACCCAGCACACTGAGCACTGAGCACCCAGCACCCTGAGTACTGAGCACCGAGCACACTGAGTACTGAGCACCCAGCACCCTTAGTACTGAGCACCCAGCACCCTGAGCACTGAGCACCCAGCACCCTGAGTACTGAGCACCCAGCACCACCCTCAGCACTGAGCACCCAGCACCACAGCCCTGAGCACACAGCACCCCGAGCACTGAGCATCAAGCACCCTGAGCACTGAGCACCCAGCACACTGAGCACTGAGCACCCAGCACCCTGAGCACTGAGCACCCAGCACCCCGAGTACTGAGCACCCAGCACCCCGAGTACTGAGCACCGAGCACCCCGAGCACTGAGCACCCAGCACCCTGAGTACTGAGCACCCAGCACCCTGAGTACTGAGCACTGAGCACAACGAGTTCTGAGCACCCAGCACCCCGAGCACTGAGCACCCAGCAACCTGAGTACTGAGCACCCAGCACCCTGAGTACTGAGCACTGAGCACAACGAGTTCTGAGCACCCAGCACCTTGAGCACTGAGCACCCTGAGGACTTAGCAGCCAGCACCCTGAGCACTGAGCACCGATCACCCAGAGCACTGAGCACCCAGCACCCCGAGCACAGAGCACCCAGCACCCTGAGTACTGAGCACCCAGCACCCCGAGTACTGAGCACCCAGCACCCTGAGTACTGAGCATCCAGCACCCCGAGCACTGAGCACCCAGCACCCTGAGTACTGAACACCCTGAGTTCTGAGCACTGAGCACTGAGCACCCTGAGTACTGAGCACCCTGAGGACTGAGCACCTAGCACCCTGAGCACTGAGCACCCATCACCCTGAGTACTGAGCACCCAGCACCCTGGGCACTGAGCACCCAGCACCCTGAGTACTGAGCACCGAGCACCCTGAGTACTGAGCACCCAGCACCCTGAGTACTGAGCATCCAGCACCCTGAGCACTGAGCACCCAGCACCCTGAGCACTGAGCACCAAGCACCCTGAGTACTGAGCACCCAGCACCCTGAGTACTGAACACCCAGCACCCTGAGCACTGAGCACTGAGCACCCAACACCCTGAGCACTGAGCACTGAGCACCCAGCACCCTGAGCACTGAGCACCCAGCACCCCGAGCACTGAGCACCCAGCACCCTGAGCACCCAGCACCCTGAGCACTGAGCACCCTGAGCACTGAGCACCCAGCACCCTGAGTACTGAGCACCCAACACTCTTAGCACTGAGCACAAAGCACGTTGAGTACTGAGCACTGAGCACACAGCACCCTCAGTACTGAGCACCCAGCACTCCGAGCACTGAGCACACAGCTCCCCAAGCACTGAGCACCCAGCACCCCGAGCACTGAGCACTGAGCACCCTGAGCACTGAGCACCCAGCACACCGAGTACTGAGCACTGAGCACCCTGAGTACTGAGCACCCAGCACCCCGAGTACTGAGCACTGAGCACCCTGAGTACTGAGCACCCAGCACCCTGAGCACTGAGCACCGAGCACCCTGAGTACTGAGCACCCTGAGGACTGAGCACCTAGCACCCTGAGCACTGAGCACCCAGCACCCTGAGTACTGAGCACCCAGCACCCTGAGTACTGAGCACCCAGCACCCTGGGCACTGAGCACCCAGCACCCTGAGTACTGAGCACCGAGCACCCTGAGTACTAAGCACCCAGCACCCTGAGTACTGAGCATCCAGCACCCTGAGCACTGAGCACCCAGCACCCTGAGCACTGAGCACTGAGCACACAGCACCCTGAGCACTGAGCACCCAGCACCCTGAGCACTGAGCACCCAGCACCCCGAGCACTGAGCACCCAGCACCCTGAGCACCCAGCACCCTGAGCACTGAGCACCATGAGCACTGAGCACTGAGCACCCAGCACCCTGAGTACTGAGCACCCAGCACCCTGAGTACTGAGCACCCAGCACCCTGGGCACTGAGCACCCAGCACCCTGAGTACTGAGCACCGAGCACCCTGAGTACTAAGCACCCAGCACCCTGAGTACTGAGCATCCAGCACCCTGAGCACTGAGCACCCAGCACCCTGAGCACTGAGCACTGAGCACACAGCACCCTGAGCACTGAGCACCCAGCACTCTGAGCACTGAGCACCAAGCTCCCCAAGCACTGAGCACCCAGCACCCCGAGCACTTAGCACTGAGCACCCTGAGCACTGAGCACCCAGCACCCCGATCACTGAGCACCCAGCACCCGGAGCACTGAGCACTGAGCACCCAGCACCCCGAGCACTGAGCACCCAGCACCCTGTGTACTGATCACTAAGCACCCTGAGTACTAAGCACCCAGCACCCTGAGTACTGAGCACCCAGGACCGTGAGCCCTGAGCACCGAGCACCCCGAGCACTGAGCACCCAGCACCCTGAGCACTTAGCACCCAGCATCCCGAGCACTGAGCACCCAGCACCCTGAGAATTGAGCACCGAGCTCCCCGAGTACTGAGCACTGAGCACCCTGAGTACTGAGCAGCAAGCACCCCGAGTACTGAGCACTGAGCACCCTGAGTCCTGAGCACCCAGCACCCTGAGCACTGAGCACACAGCACCCTGAGTACTGAGCACCCAGCACTCTGAGTACTGAGCACCCAACACCCAGAGTACTGAGCACCCAGCACCCTGAGCACTGAGCACCCAGCACCCTGAGTACTGAGAACCCAGCACCCTGAGTACTGAGCACCCAGCACCCTGAGCACTGAGCACTGAGCACCCAGCACCCTGAGCACTGAGCACTGAGCACCCAGCACCACAGCCCTGAGCACACAGCACCCCGAGCACTGAGCATCCAGCACCCTGAGCACTGAGCACCCAGCACCCTGAGCACTGAGCACCCAGAACCCTGAGTACTGAGCACTGAGGACCCTGAGCACTGAGCACCCAGCACGCTGAGTACTGGGCACTCAGCACCCTGAGTACTGAGCACCGAGCACCCCGAGCACTGAGCACCCAGCACCCTGAGCACTGAGCAGCCAACACCCTCAGCACTGAGCACCCAGCACCCCGAGCACTGAGCACCCAGCACCCTGAGTACTGAGCACCCAGCACCCCGAGCACTGAGCACCCAGCACCCCGAGTACTGAGCAGCGAGCACCCCGAGCACTGAGCACCCAGCGCCCTGAGTACTGAGCACCCAGCACCCTGAGTACTGAGCACTGAGCACCCCGAGTACTGGGCACCCAGCACCCCGAGCACTGAGCACCCAGTACCCTGAGTACTGAGAACAGATCACCCTCAGTACTGAGCACCCAGCACCCTGAGTACTGAGCCCTCAGCACCCTGAGTACTGAGCACCCAGCACCCCGAGCACTGAGCACTGAGAACCCTGAGAACTGAGTACCGAGCACCCTGAGTACTGAGCACCCAGCACCCTGAGCACTGAGCACCCAGCACCCTGAGTACTGAGCACCCAGCACGCTGAGTACTGAGCACTCAGCACCCCAAGCACTGAGCACCCAGCACCCTGAGTACTGAGCACTGAGCACCCAGCACCCCGAGCACTGAGCACCCAGCACCCTGTGTACTGAGCACTAAGCACCCTGAGTACTAAGCACCCAGCACCCTGAGTACTGAGCACCCAGGACCGTGAGCACTGAGCACCGAGCACCCCGAGCACTGAGCACCCAGCACACTGAGCACTCAGCACCCAGCACCCCGAGCACTGAGCACCCAGCACCCTTAGAACTGAGCACCGAGCACCCCGAGTACTGAGCACTGAGCACCCTGAGTACTGAGCACCAAGCACCCCGAGTACTGAGCACTGAGCACCCTGAGTACTGAGCACCCAGCACCCTGAGCACTGAGCACCCAACACCCTGAGTACTGAGCACTGAGAACCCTGAGTACTGAGCACCGAGCACCCTGAGTACTGAGCACCCAGCGCCCTGATCACTGAGCACGGAGCACCCCGAGGACTGAGCACCCAGCACCCTGAGCACTGAGCACCCAGCACCTTGAGTACTGAGCACCGAGCACCCCGAGGACTGAGCACCCAGCACCCTGAGTACTGAGCACCCAGCACCCTGAGCACTGAGTACCCAGCACCATGAGCACTGAGCACCCAGCACCCTGAGAACTGAGCACGCAGCACCCCGAGCTCTGAGAACCCAGCACCCTGAGTACTGACCACAGAGCACCCTGAGCACTGAGCACCCAGCAACCTGAGTACTGAGCACCCAGCACCCTGAGTACTGAGCAACCAGCACCCTGAGCACTGAGCACTGAGCACCCAGCACCCTGAGCACTGAGCACTGAGCACCCAGCACCACAGCCCTGAGCACACAGCACCCCGAGCACTGAGCATCAAGCACCCTGAGCACTGAGCACCCAGCACCCTGAGCACTGAGCACCCAGAACCCTGAGTACTGAGCACCGAGGACCCTGAGCACTGAGCACCCAGCACGCTGAGTACTGGGCACTCAGCACCCTGAGTACTGAGCACCGATCACCCTGAGCACTGAGCACCCAGGACCCCGAGCACTGAGCACCCAGCACCCTGAGTACAGAGCACCCAGCACCCCGAGTACTGAGCACCCAGCACCCCGAGCACTGAGCACCCAGCACCCTGAGTACTGAGCACCCTGAGTAATGAGCACCGATCACCCTGAGCACTGAGCACCCAGCACCCTGAGTACTGAGCACCCAGCACCCTGAGTACTGAGTACCCAGCACACTGAGCACTGAGCACCCAGCACCCTGAGTACTGAGCACCGAGCACACTGAGTACTGAGCACCCAGCACCCTTAGTACTGAGCACCCAGCACCCTGAGCACTGAGCACCCAGCACCCTGAGTACTGAGCACCCAGCACCACCCTCAGCACTGAGCACCCAGCACCACAGCCCTGAGCACACAGCACCCCGAGCACTGAGCATCAAGCACCCTGAGCACTGAGCACCCAGCACCCTGAGCACTGAGCACCCAGCACCCTGAGCACTGAGCACCCAGCACCCCGAGTACTGAGCACCCAGCACCCCGAGTACTGAGCACCGAGCACCCCGAGCACTGAGCACCCAGCACCCTGAGTACTGAGCACCCAGCACCCTGAGTACTGAGCACTGAGCACAACGAGTTCTGAGCACCCAGCACCCCGAGCACTGAGCACCCAGCAACCTGAGTACTGAGCACCCAGCACCCTGAGTACTGAGCACTGAGCACAACGAGTTCTGAGCACCCAGCACCTTGAGCACTGAGCACCCTGAGGACTTAGCAGCCAGCACCCTGAGCACTGAGCACCGATCACCCAGAGCACTGAGCACCCAGCACCCCGAGCACAGAGCACCCAGCACCCTGAGTACTGAGCACCCAGCACCCCGAGTACTGAGCACCCAGCACCCTGAGTACTGAGCATCCAGCACCCCGAGCACTGAGCACCCAGCACCCTGAGTACTGAACACCCTGAGTTCTGAGCACTGAGCACTGAGCACCCTGAGTACTGAGCACCCTGAGGACTGAGCACCTAGCACCCTGAGCACTGAGCACCCATCACCCTGAGTACTGAGCACCCAGCACCCTGGGCACTGAGCACCCAGCACCCTGAGTACTGAGCACCGAGGACCCTGAGTACTGAGCACCCAGCACCCTGAGTACTGAGCATCCAGCACCCTGAGCACTGAGCACCCAGCACCCTGAGCACTGAGCACCAAGCACCCTGAGTACTGAGCACCCAGCACCCTGAGTACTGAACACCCAGCACCCTGAGCACTGAGCACTGAGCACCCAACACCCTGAGCACTGAGCACTGAGCACCCAGCACCCTGAGCACTGAGCACCCAGCACCCCGAGCACTGAGCACCCAGCACCCTGAGCACCCAGCACCCTGAGCACTGAGCACCCTGAGCACTGAGCACCCAGCACCCTGAGTACTGAGCACCCAACACTCTGAGCACTGAGCACAAAGCACGTTGAGTACTGAGCACTGAGCACACAGCACCCTCAGTACTGAGCACCCAGCACTCCGAGCACTGAGCACCCAGCTCCCCAAGCACTGAGCACCCAGCACCCCGAGCACTGAGCACTGAGCACCCTGAGCACTGAGCACCCAGCACACCGAGTACTGAGCACTGAGCACCCTGAGTACTGAGCACCCAGCACCCCGAGTACTGAGCACTGAGCACCCTGAGTACTGAGCACCCAGCACCCCGAGCACTGAGCACCGAGCACCCTGAGTACTGAGCACCCTGAGGACTGAGCACCTAGCACCCTGAGCACTGAGCACCCAGCACCCTGAGTACTGAGCACCCAGCACCCTGAGTACTGAGCACCCAGCACCCTGGGCACTGAGCACCCAGCACCCTGAGTACTGAGCACCGAGCACCCTGAGTACTAAGCACCCAGCACCCTGAGTACTGAGCATCCAGCACCCTGAGCACTGAGCACCCAGCACCCTGAGCACTGAGCACTGAGCACACAGCACCCTGAGCACTGAGCACCCAGCACCCTGAGCACTGAGCACCCAGCACCCCGAGCACTGAGCACCCAGCACCCTGAGCACCCAGCACCCTGAGCACTGAGCACCATGAGCACTGAGCACTGAGCACCCAGCACCCTGAGTACTGAGCACTCAACACTCTGAGCACTGAGCACCCAGCACGCTGACTACTGAGCACTGAGCACACAGCACCCTCAGTACTGAGCACCCAGCACTCTGAGCACTGAGCACCAAGCTCCCCAAGCACTGAGCACCCAGCACCCCGAGCACTTAGCACTGAGCACCCTGAGCACTGAGCACCCAGCACCCCGATCACTGAGCACCCAGCACCCGGAGCACTGAGCACCCAGCACCCTGAGCACTGAGCACCCAGCACCCTGAGTACTGAGCACCCAGCACGCTGAGTACTGAGCACTCAGCACCCCGAGCATTGAGCACCCAGCACCCTGAGTACTGAGCACTGAGCACCCAGCACCCCGAGCACTGAGCACCCAGCACCCTGTGTACTGATCACTAAGCACCCTGAGTACTAAGCACCCAGCACCCTGAGTACTGAGCACCCAGGACCGTGAGCCCTGAGCACCGAGCACCCCGAGCACTGAGCACCCAGCACCCTGAGCACTTAGCACCCAGCATCCCGAGCACTGAGCACCCAGCACCCTGAGAATTGAGCACCGAGCTCCCCGAGTACTGAGCACTGAGCACCCTGAGTACTGAGCAGCAAGCACCCCGAGTACTGAGCACTGAGCACCCTGAGTCCTGAGCACCCAGCACCCTGAGCACTGAGCACCCAGCACCCTGAGTACTGAGCACCCAGCACTCTGAGTACTGAGCACCCAACACCCAGAGTACTGAGCACCCAGCACCCTGAGCACTGAGCACCCAGCACCCTGAGTACTGAGAACCCAGCACCCTGAGTACTGAGCACCCAGCACCCTGAGCACTGAGCACTGAGCACCCAGCACCCTGAGCACTGAGCACTGAGCACCCAGCACCCCGAGCACTGAGCACCCAGCACCCCGAGCACTGAGCACCCAGCACTCTGAGCACTGAGCACCCAGCACCCTGAGCACTGAGCACCCAGCACCCTGAGTACTGAGCACGCAGCACCCTGAGCACTGAGCACCCAGCACACTGAGTACTGAGCACCCAACACCCAGAGTCCTGAGCACCGAGCACCCTGAGCACTGAGCACCCAGCACCCTGAGTACTGAGCACACAGCACCCTGAGTACTGAACACCCAGCACCCTGAGCACTGAGCACTGAGCACCCTGAGTACTGAGCACCCAGCACCATGAGTACTGAGCACCCAGCACACTGAGCACTGAGCACCCAGCACCCTCAGTACTGAGCACTCAGCACCCTGAGTACTGAGCACCGATCACCCCGAGCACTGAGCACCCAGCACCCTGAGCACTGAGCATCCTGAGGACTGAGCACCCAGCACCCTGAGCACTGAGCACCCAGCAACCTGAATACTGAGCACCGATCACCCTGAGCACTGAGCACCCAGGACCCCGAGCACTGAGCACCCAGCACCCTGAGTACAGAGCACCCAGCACCCTGAGTACTGAGCACCCAGCACCCCGAGCACTGAGCACCCAGCTCCCTGAGTACTGAGCACCCTGAGTAATGAGCACCGATCACCCTGAGCACTGAGCACCCAGCACCCTGAGTACTGAGCACCCAGCACCCTGAGCACTGACCACCCAGCACACTGAGCACTGAGCACCCAGCACCCTGAGTACTGAGCACCCAGCACCCTGAGTACTGAGTACCCAGCACACTGAGCACTGAGCACCCAGCACCCTGAGTACTGAGCACCGAGCACCCTGAGTACAAAGCACCCAGCACCCTTAGTACTGAGCACCCAGGACCCTGAGCACTGAGCACCCAGCACACTGAGTACTGAGCACCCAGCACCACCCTCAGCACTGAGCACCCAGCACCCCGAGCACTGAGCAAACAGCACCCTGAGCACTGAGCACCCAGCACCCCGAGTACTGAGTACCCAGCACCCCGAGTACTGAGCACCGAGCACCCTGAGCACTGAGCACCCAGAACCCTGAGTACTGAGCACCCAGCACCCTGAGTACTGAGCACTGAGCACAACGAGTTCTGAGCACCCAGTACGCCGAGCACTGAGCACCCAGCAACCTGAGTACTGAGAACAGATCACCCTGAGCACTGAGCACCCAGCACCCTGAGTACTGAGCACCAAGCACCCTGAGTATTGAGGACCCAGCACCCTGAGTACTGAGCACTCAGCACCCTGAGTACTGAGCACCCAGCATCTTGAGCACTGAGCACCCTGAGGACTGAGCAGCCAGGACCCTGAGCACTGAGCACCAATCACCCTGAGCACTGAGCTCCCAGCACCCCGAGCACAGAGCACCCAGCACCCTGAGTACTGTGCACCCAGCACCCCGAGTACTGAGCACCCAGCACCCTGAGTACTGAGCATCCAGCACCCTGAGCACTGAGCACCCAGCACCCTGAATACTGAACACCCTGAGTACTGAGCACTGAGCACCCTGAGTACTGAGCACCCTGAGGACTGAGCACCTAGCACCCTGAGGACTGAGCACCCAGCACCCTGAGAACTGAGCACCCAGCACCCTGGGCACTGAGCACCCAGCACCCTGAGTACTGAGCACCGAGCACCCTGAGTACTGAGCACCCAGCACCCTGGGCACTGAGCACCCAGCACCCTGAGTACTGAGCACCGAGCACCCTGAGCACTGAGCACCCAGCACCCTGAATACTGAACACCCTGAGTACTGAGCACCCAGCACCCTGAGCACTGAGCACCAAGCACCCTGAGTACTGAGCACCCAGCACCCTGAGTACTGAACACCCAGCACCCTGAGCACTGAGCACTGAGCACCCAGCACCCTGAGCACTGAGCACTGAGCACCCAGCACCCTGAGCACTGAGCACCCAGCACCCCGAGCACTGAGCACCCAGCACCCTGAGCACCCAGCACCCTGAGCACTGAGCACCCTGAGCACTGAGCACCCAGCACCCTGAGTACTGAGCACCCAACACTCTGAGCACTGAGCACCCAGCACGCTGAGTACTGAGCACTGAGCACACAGCACCCTCAGTACTGAGCACCCAGCACTCCGAGCACTGAGCACCCAGCTCCCCAAGCACTGAGCACCCAGCACCCCGAGCACTGAGCACTGAGCACCCTGAGCACTGAGCACCCAGCACACCGAGTACTGAGCACTGAGCACCCTGAGTACTGAGCACCCAGCACCCCGAGTACTGAGCACTGAGCACCCTGAGTACTGAGCACCCAGCACCCCGAGCACTGAGCACCCAGCACCCTGAGTACTGAACACCCTGAGTACTGAGCACTGAGCACTGAGCACCCTGAGTACTGAGCACCCTGAGGACTGAGCACCTAGCACCCTGAGCACTGAGCACCCAGCACCCTGAGTACCGAGCACCCAGCACCCTGAGTACTGAGCACCCAGCACCCTGGACACTGAGCACCCAGCACCCTGAGTACTGAGCACCGAGCACCCTGAGTACTGAGCACCCAGCACCCTGAGTACTGAGCATCCAGCACCCTGAGCACTGAGCACCCAGCACCCTGAGCACTGAGCACCAAGTACCCTGAGTACTGAGCACCCAGCACCCTGAGTACTGAACACCCAGCACCCTGAGCACTGAGCACTGAGCAGACAGCACCCTGAGCACTGAGCACTGAGCACCCAGCACCCTGAGCACTGAGCACCCAGCACCCCGAGCACTGAGCACTGAGCACACAGCACCCTGAGCACTGAGCACCCAGCACCCTGAGCACTGAGCACCCAGCACCCCGAGCACTGAGCACCCAGCACCCTGAGCACCCAGCACCCTGAGCACTGAGCACCATGAGCACTGAGCACTGAACACCCAGCACCCTGAGTAATGAGCACTCAACACTCTGAGCACTGAGCACCCAGCACGCTGACTACTGAGCACTGAGCACACAGCACCCTCAGTACTGAGCACCCAGCACTCTGAGCACTGAGCACCAAGCTCCCCAAGCACTGAGCACCCAGCACCCCGAGCACTTAGCACTGAGCACCCTGAGCACTGAGCACCCAGCACCCCGATCACTGAGCACCCAGCACCCGGAGCACTGAGCACCCAGCACCCTGAGCACTGAGCACCCAGCACCCTGAGTACTGAGCACCCAGCACGCTGAGTACTGAGCACTCAGCACCCCGAGCATTGAGCACCCAGCACCCTGAGTACTGAGCACTGAGCACCCAGCACCCCGAGCACTGAGCACCCAGCACCCTGTGTACTGATCACTAAGCACCCTGAGTACTAAGCACCCAGCACCCTGAGTACTGAGCACCCAGGACCGTGAGCCCTGAGCACCGAGCACCCCGAGCACTGAGCACCCAGCACCCTGAGCACTTAGCACCCAGCATCCCGAGCACTGAGCACCCAGCACCCTTAGAATTGAGCACCGAGCTCCCCGAGTACTGAGCACTGAGCACCCTGAGTACTGAGCAGCAAGCACCCCGAGTACTGAGCACTGAGCACCCTGAGTCCTGAGCACCCAGCACCCTGAGCACTGAGCACCCAGCACCCTGAGTACTGAGCACCCAGCACTCTGAGTACTGAGCACCCAACACCCAGAGTACTGAGCACCCAGCACCCTGAGCACTGAGCACCCAGCACCCTGAGTACTGAGAACCCAGCACCCTGAGTACTGAGCACCCAGCACCCTGAGCACTGAGCACTGAGCACCCAGCACCCTGAGCACTGAGCACTGAGCACCCAGCACCCCGAGCACTGAGCACCCAGCACCCCGAGCACTGAGCACCCAGCACTCTGAGCACTGAGCACCCAGCACCCTGAGCACTGAGCACCCAGCACCCTGAGTACTGAGCACGCAGCACCCTGAGCACTGAGCACCCAGCACACTGAGTACTGAGCACCCAACACCCAGAGTCCTGAGCACCGAGCACCCTGAGCACTGAGCACCCAGCACCCTGAGTACTGAGCACACAGCACCCTGAGTACTGAACACCCAGCACCCTGAGCACTGAGCACTGAGCACCCTGAGTACTGAGCACCCAGCACCATGAGTACTGAGCACCCAGCACACTGAGCACTGAGCACCCAGCACCCTCAGTACTGAGCACTCAGCACCCTGAGTACTGAGCACCGAGCACCCCGAGCACTGAGCACCCAGCACCCTGAGCACTGAGCATCCTGAGGACTGAGCACCCAGCACCCTGAGCACTGAGCACCCAGCAACCTGAGTACTGAGCACCGATCACCCTCAGCACTGAGCACCCAGGACCCCGAGCACTGAGCACCCAGCACCCTGAGTACAGAGCACCCAGCACCCTGAGTACTGAGCACCCTGAGTAATGAGCACCGATCACCCTGAGCACTGAGCACCCAGCACCCTGAGTACTGAGCACCCAGCACCCTGAGCACTGACCACCCAGCACACTGAGCACTGAGCACCCAGCACCCTGAGTACTGAGCACCCAGCACCCTGAGTACTGAGTACCCAGCACACTGAGCACTGAGCACCCAGCACCCTGAGTACTGAGCACCGAGCACCCTGAGTACAGAGCACCCAGCACCCTTAGTACTGAGCACCCAGGACCCTGAGCACTGAGCACCCCGCACACTGAGTACTGAGCACCCAGCACCACCCTCAGCACTGAGCACCCAGCACCCCGAGCACTGAGCAAACAGCACCCTGAGCACTGAGCACCCAGCACCCCGAGTACTGAGTACCCAGCACCCCGAGTACTGAGCACCGAGCACCCCGAGCACTGAGCACCCAGAACCCTGAGTACTGAGCACCCAGCACCCTGAGTACTGAGCACTGAGCACAACGAGTTCTGAGCACCCAGTATGCCGAGCACTGAGCACCCAGCAACCTGAGTACTGAGAACAGATCACCCTGAGCACTGAGCACCCAGCACCCTGAGTACTGAGCACCCAGCACCCTGAGTATTGAGGACCCAGCACCCTGAGTACTGAGCACTCAGCACCCTGAGTACTGAGCACCCAGCACCTTGAGCACTGAGCACCCTGAGGACTGAGCAGCCAGGACCCTGAGCACTGAGCACCAATCACCCTGAGCACTGAGCTCCCAGCACCCCGAGCACAGAGCACCCAGCACCCTGAGTACTGTGCACCCAGCACCCCGAGTCCTGAGCACCCAGCACCCTGAGTACTGAGCATCCAGCACCCTGAGCACTGAGCACCCAGCAACCTGAATACTGAACACCCTGAGTACTGAGCACTGAGCACCCTGAGTACTGAGCACCCTGAGGACTGAGCACCTAGCACACTGAGGACTGAGCACCCAGCACCCTGAGAACTGAGCACCCAGCACCCTGGGCACTGAGCACCCAGCACCCTGAGTACTGAGCACCGAGCACCCTGAGTACTGAGCACGCAGCAACCTGAGTACTGAGCATCCAGCGCACTGAGCACTGAGCACCCAGCACCCTGAGCACAGAGCACCAAGCACCCTGAGTACTGAGCACCCAGCACCCTGAGTACTGAACACCCAGCACCCTGAGCACTGAGCACTGAGCACCCAGCACCCTGAGCACTGAGCACTGAGCACCCAGCACCCTGAGCACTGAGCACCCAGCACCCCGAGCACTGAGCACCCAGCACCCTGAGCACTGAGCACCCTGAGCACTGAGCACCCAGCACCCTGAGTACTGAGCACCCAACACTCTGAGCACTGAGCACCCAGCACGCTGAGTACTGAGCACTGAGCACACAGCACCCTCAGTACTGAGCACCCAGCACTCCGAGCACTGAGCACCCAGCTCCCCAAGCACTGAGCACCCAGCACCCCGAGCACTGAGCACTGAGCACCCTGAGCACTGAGCACCCAGCACACCGAGTACTGAGCACTGAGCACCCTGAGTACTGAGCACCCAGCACCCCGAGTACTGAGCACTGAGCACCCTGAGTACTGAGCACCCAGCACCCCGAGCACTGAGCACCCAGCACCCTGAGTACTGAACACCCTGAGTACTGAGCACTGAGCACTGAGCACCCTGAGTACTGAGCACCCTGAGGACTGAGCACCTAGCACCCTGAGCACTGAGCACCCAGCACCCTGAGTACCGAGCACCCAGCACCCTGAGTACTGAGCACCCAGCACCCTGGGCACTGAGCACCCAGCACCCTGAGTACTGAGCACCGAGCACCCAGAGTACTGAGCACCCAGCACCCTGAGTACTGAGCATCCAGCACCCTGAGCACTGAGCACCCAGCACCCTGAGCACTGAGCACCAAGTACCCTGAGTACTGAGCACCCAGCACCCTGAGTACTGAACACCCAGCACCCTGAGCACTGAGCACTGAGCAGACAGCACCCTGAGCACTGAGCACTGAGCACCCAGCACCCTGAGCACTGAGCACCCAGCACCCCGAGAACTGAGCATCCAGCACCCTGAGCACCCAGCACCCTGAGCACTGAGCACCATGAGCACTGAGCACTGAGCACCCAGCACCCTGAGTACTGAGCACCCAACACTCTGAGCACTGAGCACCCAGCACGCTGACTACTGAGCACTGAGCACACAGCACCCTCATCACTGAGCACCCAGCACTCCGAGCACTGAGCACCAAGCTCCCCAAGCACTGAGCACCCAGAACCCGGAGCACTGAGCACTGAGCACCCTGAGCACTGAGCACCCAGCACCCCGATCACTGAGCACCCAGCACCCGGAGCACTGAGCACCCAGCACCCTGAGCACTGAGCACCCAGCACCCTGAGTACTGAGCACCCAGCACGCTGAGTACTGAGCACTCAGCACCCCGAGCACTGAGCACCCAGCACCCTGAGTACTGAGCACTGAGCACCCAGCACCCTGAGCACTGAGCACCCAGCACCCCGAGCACTGAGCACCCAGCACCCCGAGCACTGAGCACCCAGCACCCTGAGCACTGAGCACCCTGAGCACTGAGCACCCAGCACCCTGAGTACTGAGCACCCAACACTCTGAGCACTGAGCACCCAGCACGCTGAGTACTGAGCACTGAGCACACAGCACCCTCAGTACTGAGCACCCAGCACTCCGAGCACTGAGCACCCAGCTCCCCAAGCACTGAGCACCCAGCACCCCGAGCACTGAGCACTGAGCACCCTGAGCACTGAGCACCCAGCACACCGAGTACTGAGCACTGAGCACCCTGAGTACTGAGCACCCAGCACCCCGAGTACTGAGCACTGAGCACCCTGAGTACTGAGCACCCAGCACCCCGAGCACTGAGCACCCAGCACCCTGAGTACTGAACACCCTGAGTACTGAGCACTGAGCACTGAGCACCCTGAGTACTGAGCACCCTGAGGACTGAGCACCTAGCACCCTGAGCACTGAGCACCCAGCACCCTGAGTACCGAGCACCCAGCACCCTGAGTACTGAGCACCCAGCACCCTGGGCACTGAGCACCCAGCACCCTGAGTACTGAGCACCGAGCACCCAGAGTACTGAGCACCCAGCACCCTGAGTACTGAGCATCCAGCACCCTGAGCACTGAGCACCCAGCACCCTGAGCACTGAGCACCAAGTACCCTGAGTACTGAGCACCCAGCACCCTGAGTACTGAACACCCAGCACCCTGAGCACTGAGCACTGAGCAGACAGCACCCTGAGCACTGAGCACTGAGCACCCAGCACCCTGAGCACTGAGCACCCAGCACCCCGAGAACTGAGCATCCAGCACCCTGAGCACCCAGCACCCTGAGCACTGAGCACCATGAGCACTGAGCACTGAGCACCCAGCACCCTGAGTACTGAGCACCCAACACTCTGAGCACTGAGCACCCAGCACGCTGACTACTGAGCACTGAGCACACAGCACCCTCATCACTGAGCACCCAGCACTCCGAGCACTGAGCACCAAGCTCCCCAAGCACTGAGCACCCAGAACCCGGAGCACTGAGCACTGAGCACCCTGAGCACTGAGCACCCAGCACCCCGATCACTGAGCACCCAGCACCCGGAGCACTGAGCACCCAGCACCCTGAGCACTGAGCACCCAGCACCCTGAGTACTGAGCACCCAGCACGCTGAGTACTGAGCACTCAGCACCCCGAGCACTGAGCACCCAGCACCCTGAGTACTGAGCACTGAGCACCCAGCACCCCGAGCACTGAGCACCCAGCACCTTGTGTACTGAGCACTAAGCACCCTGAGTACTAAGCACCCAGCACCCTGAGTACTGAGCACCCAGGACCGTGAGCACTGAGCACCGAGCACCCCGAGCACTGAGCACCCAGCACACTGAGCACTCAGCACCCAGCACCCCGAGCACTGAGCACCCAGCACCCTGAGAACTGAGCACCGAGCACCCCGAGTACTGAGCACTGAGCACCCTGAGTACTGAGCACCAAGCACCCCGAGTACTGAGCACTGAGCACCCTGAGTACTGAGCACCCAGCACCCTGAGCACTGAGCACCCAACACCCTGAGTACTGAGCACTGAGAACCCTGAGTACTGAGCACCGAGCACCCTGAGTACTGAGCACCCAGCACCCTGATCACTGAGCACGGAGCACCCCGAGGACTGAGCACCCAGCACCCTGAGCACTGAGCACCCAGCACCTTGAGTACTGAGCACCGAGCACCCCGAGCACTGAGCACCCAGCACCCTGAGTACTGAGCACCCAGCACCCTGAGCACTGAGTACCCAGCACCCTGAGCACTGAGCACCCAGCACCCCGAGCACTGAGCACCCAGCACCCCGAGCACTGAGAACCCAGCACCCTGAGTACTGACCACAGAGCACCCTGAGCACTGAGCACCCAGCAACCTGAGTACTGAGCACCCAGCACCCTGAGTACTGAGCAACCAGCACCCTGAGCAGTGAGCACTGAGCACCCAGCACCCTGAGCACTGAGCACTGAGCACCCAGCACCACAGCCCTGAGCACACAGCACCCCGAGCACTGAGCATCCAGCACCCTGAGCACTGAGCACCCAGCACCCTGAGCACTGAGCACCCAGAACCCTGAGTACTGAGCACTGAGGACCCTGAGCACTGAGCACCCAGCACGCTGAGTACTGGGCACTCAGCACCCTGAGTACTGAGCACCGAGCACCCCGAGCACTGAGCACCCAGCACCCTGAGCACTGAGCAGCCAACAACCTCAGCACTGAGCACCCAGCACCCCGAGCACTGAGCACCCAGCACCCTGAGCACTGAGCACCCAGCACCCCGAGCACTGAGCACCCAGCACCCCGAGTACTGAGCAGCGAGCACCCCGAGCACTGAGCACCCAGCACCCTGAGTACTGAGCACCCAGCACCCTGAGTACTGAGCACTGAGCACCCCGAGTACTGAGCACCCAGCACCCCGAGCACTGAGCACCCAGTACCCTGAGTACTGAGAACAGATCAACCTCAGTACTGAGCACCCAGCACCCTGAGTACTGAGCCCTCAGCACCCTGAGTACTGAGCACCCAGCACCCCGAGCACTGAGCACTGAGAACCCTGAGAACTGAGCACCGAGCACCCTGAGTACTGAGCACCCATCACCCTGATCACTGAGCACGGAGCACCCCGAGTACTGAGCACTGAGCACCCTGAGTACTGAGCACCAAGCACCCCGAGTACTGAGCACTGAGCACCCTGAGTACTGAGCACCCAGCACCCTGAGCACTGAGCACCCAGCACCCTGAGTATTGAGCACTGAGAACCCTGAGTACTGAGCACCGAGCACCCTGAGTACTGAGCACCCAGCACCCTGAGCACTGAGCACCCAGCACCTTGAGTACTGAGCACCGAGCACCCCGAGTACTGAGCACCGAGCACCCCGAGCACTGAGCACCCAGCACCCTGAGTACTGAGCACCCAGCACCGTGAGCACTGAGTACCCAGCACCCTGAGCACTGAGCAACCAGCACCCTGAGCACTGAGCACGCAGCACCCCGAGCACGGAGCACCCAGCACCCTGAGTACTGACCACAGAGCACCCTGAGCACTGAGCACCCAGCACCCTGAGTACTGAGCACCCAGCACACTGAGCACTGAGCCCTGAGCACCCAGCACCCCGAGCACTGAGCACCCAGCACCCTGAGCACTGAGCACCCAGCACCCTGAGTAATAAGCACCCAGCACCCTGAGTACTGAGCACCCAGCACCCTGAGTACTGGGCACTTAGCACCCTGAGTACTGAGCACCGAGCACCCCGAGCACTGAGCACCCAGCACCCTGACCACTGAGCACCCTGAGGACTGAGCACCCAGCACCCTGAGCACTGAGCACCGTTCACCCTGAGCACTGAGCACCAAGCACCCCGAGCACTGAGCACCCAGTACCCTGACTACTGAGCACCCAGCACCCCGAGTACTGAGCACCCAGCACCCTGAGTACTGAGCACCCAGCACCCTGAGTACTGAGCACCCAGCACCCTGAGTACTGAGCACCCTGTGTACTGAGCACTGAGCACCGAGCACCCTGAGTACTGAGCACCCTGAGGACTGAGCACCCAGCACCCTGAGAACTGAGCACCCAGCACCCTGAGTACTGAGCACTGATCACCCTGAGCACTGAGCACCCAGCACCCCGAGCACTGAGCACCCAGCACCCTGAGTACTGAGCACCCAGCACTCTGAGCACTGAGCACCGAGCACCCTGAGTACTGAACACCCAGCACCCTGAGCGCTGAGCACTGAGCACCCAGCACCCTGAGCACTGAGCAGTGAGCACCCAGCACCCCGAGCACTGAGCACCCAGCACCCTGAGCACCCAGCACCCTGAGCACTGAGCACCCTGAGCACTGAGCACTGAGCACCCAGCACGCTGAGTGCTGAGCACCCAACACTCTGAGAACTGGGCACCCAGCACGCTGAGTACTGAGCACTGAGCACACAGCACCCTGAGTACTTAGCACCCAGCACCCCGAGCACTGAGCACCCAGCGCCCCGAGCACTGAGCACCCAGCACCCCGAGCACTGAGCACTGAGCACACTGAGCACTGAGCACCCAGCACCCCGAGTACTGAGCACTGAGCACCCTGAGTACTGAGCACCCAGCACCCCGAGTACTGAGCACTGAGCACCCTGAGTACTGAGCACCCAGCACCCTGAGCACTGAAAACCCTGAGTACTGAGCACCGAGCACCCTGAGTACTGAGCACCCAGCACCCTGAGCACTGAGCACGGAGCACCCCGAGGACTGAGCACCCTGCACCCTGAGAACTGAGCACCCAGCACCTTGAGTACTGAGCACCGAGCACCCCGAGCACAGAGCACAAAGCACCCTGAGTACTGAGCACCCAGCACCCCGAGCACTGAGCACCCAGCACCCTGAGCACTGAGCACCCAGCACCCTGAGCACTGAGCACCCAGCACCCAGAGTACTGAGCACCCAACACCCAGAGTACTGAGCACCCAGCACCCTGAGAACTGAGCACCCAGCACCCTGAGCACTGAGCACGCAGCACACTGAGTACTGAGCACCCAGCACCCTGAGCACTGAGCAACCAGCACCCTGAGTACTGAGCACCCAGCACCCTGAGTACTGAACACCCAGCACCTTGAGTACTGAGCACCGAGCACCCAGCACCCTGAGCACTGAGCACTGAGCACCCAGCACCCTGAGCACTGAGCACCCAGCACCCTGAGCACTGAGCACCCAGCACCTTGAGTACTGAGCACCGAGCACCCCGAGCACTGAGCACCCAGCACCCTGAGTACTGAGCACCCAGCACCCTGAGCACTGAGCACCCAGCACCCTGAGCACTTAACACCCAGCACCCCGAGCACTGATCACCCAGCACCCTGAGTACTGAGCACCCAGCACCCTGAGCACTGAGCACCCAGTACCCTGAGTACTGAGTACCCAGCACCCTGAATAAAGAGCAACCAGCACCCTGAGCACTGAGCACTGAGCACCCAGCACCCTGAGCACTGAGCACCCTGAGCACTGAGCACCCAGCACGCTGAGTACTGAGCACTGAGCACACAGCACCCTCAGTACTGAGCACCCAGCACTCCGAGCACTGAGCAGACAGCTCCCCAAGCACTGGGCACCCAGCACCCCGAGCACTGAGCACTGAGCACCCTGAGCACTGAGCACCCAGCACCCCGAGTACTGAGCACTGAGCACCCTGAGTACTGAGCACCCAGCACCCCGAGTACTGAGCACTGACCACCCTGAGTACTGAGCACCCAGCACCCCTAGAACTGAGCACCCAGCACCCTGAGTACTGAACACCCTGAGTACTGAGCACTGAGCACTGAGCACCCTGAGTACTGAGCACCCTGAGGACTGAGCACCTAGCACCCTGAGCACTGAGCACCCAGCACCCTGAGTACTGAGCACCCAGCACCCTGAGTACTGAGCACCCAGCACCCTGGGCACTGAGCACCCAGCACCCTGAGCACTGAGCACCCAGCACCCTGAGTATTGAGCACTGAGAACCCTGAGTACTGAGCACCGAGCACCCTGAGTACTGAGCACCCAGCACCCTGAGCACTGAGCACCCAGCACCTTGAGTACTGAGCACCGAGCACCCCGAGTACTGAGCACCGAGCACCCCGAGCACTGAGCACCCAGCACCCTGAGTACTGAGCACCCAGCACCGTGAGCACTGAGTACCCAGCACCCTGAGCACTGAGCAACCAGCACCCTGAGCACTGAGCACGCAGCACCCCGAGCACTGAGCACCCAGCACCCTGAGTACTGACCACAGAGCACCCTGAGCACTGAGCACCCAGCACCCTGAGTACTGAGCACCCAGCACCCTGAGCACTGAGCCCTGAGCACCCAGCACCCCGAGCACTGAGCACCCAGCACCCTGAGCACTGAGCACCCAGCACCCTGAGTATTGAGCACTGAGAACCCTGAGTACTGAGCACCGAGCACCCTGAGTACTGAGCACCCAGCACCCTGAGCACTGAGCACCCAGCACCTTGAGTACTGAGCACCGAGCACCCCGAGTACTGAGCACCGAGCACCCCGAGCACTGAGCACCCAGCACCCTGAGTACTGAGCACCAAGCACCCCGAGTACTGAGCACTGAGCACCCTGAGTACTGAGCACCCAGCACCCTGAGCACTGAGCACCCAACACCCTGAGTACTGAGCACTGAGAACCCTGAGTACTGAGCACCGAGCACCCTGAGTACTGAGCACCCAGCACCCTGATCACTGAGCACGGAGCACCCCGAGGACTGAGCACCCAGCACCCTGAGCACTGAGCACCCAGCACCTTGAGTACTGAGCACCGAGCACCCCGAGCACTGAGCACCCAGCACCCTGAGTACTGAGCACCCAGCACCCTGAGCACTGAGTACCCAGCACCCTGAGCACTGAGCACCCAGCACCCCGAGCACTGAGCACCCAGCACCCCGAGCACTGAGAACCCAGCACCCTGAGTACTGACCACAGAGCACCCTGAGCACTGAGCACCCAGCAACCTGAGTACTGAGCACCCAGCACCCTGAGTACTGAGCAACCAGCACCCTGAGCAGTGAGCACTGAGCACCCAGCACCCTGAGCACTGAGCACTGAGCACCCAGCACCACAGCCCTGAGCACACAGCACCCCGAGCACTGAGCATCCAGCACCCTGAGCACTGAGCACCCAGCACCCTGAGCACTGAGCACCCAGAACCCTGAGTACTGAGCACTGAGGACCCTGAGCACTGAGCACCCAGCACGCTGAGTACTGGGCACTCAGCACCCTGAGTACTGAGCACCGAGCACCCCGAGCACTGAGCACCCAGCACCCTGAGCACTGAGCAGCCAACAACCTCAGCACTGAGCACCCAGCACCCCGAGCACTGAGCACCCAGCACCCTGAGCACTGAGCACCCAGCACCCCGAGCACTGAGCACCCAGCACCCCGAGTACTGAGCAGCGAGCACCCCGAGCACTGAGCACCCAGCACCCTGAGTACTGAGCACCCAGCACCCTGAGTACTGAGCACTGAGCACCCCGAGTACTGAGCACCCAGCACCCCGAGCACTGAGCACCCAGTACCCTGAGTACTGAGAACAGATCAACCTCAGTACTGAGCACCCAGCACCCTGAGTACTGAGCCCTCAGCACCCTGAGTACTGAGCACCCAGCACCCCGAGCACTGAGCACTGAGAACCCTGAGAACTGAGCACCGAGCACCCTGAGTACTGAGCACCCATCACCCTGATCACTGAGCACGGAGCACCCCGAGTACTGAGCACTGAGCACCCTGAGTACTGAGCACCAAGCACCCCGAGTACTGAGCACTGAGCACCCTGAGTACTGAGCACCCAGCACCCTGAGCACTGAGCACCCAGCACCCTGAGTATTGAGCACTGAGAACCCTGAGTACTGAGCACCGAGCACCCTGAGTACTGAGCACCCAGCACCCTGAGCACTGAGCACCCAGCACCTTGAGTACTGAGCACCGAGCACCCCGAGTACTGAGCACCGAGCACCCCGAGCACTGAGCACCCAGCACCCTGAGTACTGAGCACCCAGCACCGTGAGCACTGAGTACCCAGCACCCTGAGCACTGAGCAACCAGCACCCTGAGCACTGAGCACGCAGCACCCCGAGCACGGAGCACCCAGCACCCTGAGTACTGACCACAGAGCACCCTGAGCACTGAGCACCCAGCACCCTGAGTACTGAGCACCCAGCACACTGAGCACTGAGCCCTGAGCACCCAGCACCCCGAGCACTGAGCACCCAGCACCCTGAGCACTGAGCACCCAGCACCCTGAGTAATAAGCACCCAGCACCCTGAGTACTGAGCACCCAGCACCCTGAGTACTGGGCACTTAGCACCCTGAG
The DNA here is from genome assembly GCF_018167655.1 of Microtus oregoni. NCBI lineage: Eukaryota > Metazoa > Chordata > Mammalia > Rodentia > Cricetidae > Microtus > Microtus oregoni. The sequence continues at coordinate 54,148 of NW_024544907.1, read as the reverse complement.
TACTGAGCACCGAGCACCCCGAGCACTGAGCACCCAGCACCCTGACCACTGAGCACCCTGAGGACTGAGCACCCAGCACCCTGAGCACTGAGCACCGTTCACCCTGAGCACTGAGCACCAAGCACCCCGAGCACTGAGCACCCAGTACCCTGACTACTGAGCACCCAGCACCCCGAGTACTGAGCACCCAGCACCCTGAGTACTGAGCACCCAGCACCCTGAGTACTGAGCACCCAGCACCCTGAGTACTGAGCACCCTGTGTACTGAGCACTGAGCACCGAGCACCCTGAGTACTGAGCACCCTGAGGACTGAGCACCCAGCACCCTGAGAACTGAGCACCCAGCACCCTGAGTACTGAGCACTGATCACCCTGAGCACTGAGCACCCAGCACCCCGAGCACTGAGCACCCAGCACCCTGAGTACTGAGCACCCAGCACTCTGAGCACTGAGCACCGAGCACCCTGAGTACTGAACACCCAGCACCCTGAGCGCTGAGCACTGAGCACCCAGCACCCTGAGCACTGAGCAGTGAGCACCCAGCACCCCGAGCACTGAGCACCCAGCACCCTGAGCACCCAGCACCCTGAGCACTGAGCACCCTGAGCACTGAGCACTGAGCACCCAGCACGCTGAGTGCTGAGCACCCAACACTCTGAGAACTGGGCACCCAGCACGCTGAGTACTGAGCACTGAGCACACAGCACCCTGAGTACTTAGCACCCAGCACCCCGAGCACTGAGCACCCAGCGCCCCGAGCACTGAGCACCCAGCACCCCGAGCACTGAGCACTGAGCACACTGAGCACTGAGCACCCAGCACCCCGAGTACTGAGCACTGAGCACCCTGAGTACTGAGCACCCAGCACCCCGAGTACTGAGCACTGAGCACCCTGAGTACTGAGCACCCAGCACCCTGAGCACTGAAAACCCTGAGTACTGAGCACCGAGCACCCTGAGTACTGAGCACCCAGCACCCTGAGCACTGAGCACGGAGCACCCCGAGGACTGAGCACCCTGCACCCTGAGAACTGAGCACCCAGCACCTTGAGTACTGAGCACCGAGCACCCCGAGCACAGAGCACAAAGCACCCTGAGTACTGAGCACCCAGCACCCCGAGCACTGAGCACCCAGCACCCTGAGCACTGAGCACCCAGCACCCTGAGCACTGAGCACCCAGCACCCAGAGTACTGAGCACCCAACACCCAGAGTACTGAGCACCCAGCACCCTGAGAACTGAGCACCCAGCACCCTGAGCACTGAGCACGCAGCACACTGAGTACTGAGCACCCAGCACCCTGAGCACTGAGCAACCAGCACCCTGAGTACTGAGCACCCAGCACCCTGAGTACTGAACACCCAGCACCTTGAGTACTGAGCACCGAGCACCCAGCACCCTGAGCACTGAGCACTGAGCACCCAGCACCCTGAGCACTGAGCACCCAGCACCCTGAGCACTGAGCACCCAGCACCTTGAGTACTGAGCACCGAGCACCCCGAGCACTGAGCACCCAGCACCCTGAGTACTGAGCACCCAGCACCCTGAGCACTGAGCACCCAGCACCCTGAGCACTTAACACCCAGCACCCCGAGCACTGATCACCCAGCACCCTGAGTACTGAGCACCCAGCACCCTGAGCACTGAGCACCCAGTACCCTGAGTACTGAGTACCCAGCACCCTGAATAAAGAGCAACCAGCACCCTGAGCACTGAGCACTGAGCACCCAGCACCCTGAGCACTGAGCACCCTGAGCACTGAGCACCCAGCACGCTGAGTACTGAGCACTGAGCACACAGCACCCTCAGTACTGAGCACCCAGCACTCCGAGCACTGAGCAGACAGCTCCCCAAGCACTGGGCACCCAGCACCCCGAGCACTGAGCACTGAGCACCCTGAGCACTGAGCACCCAGCACCCCGAGTACTGAGCACTGAGCACCCTGAGTACTGAGCACCCAGCACCCCGAGTACTGAGCACTGACCACCCTGAGTACTGAGCACCCAGCACCCCTAGAACTGAGCACCCAGCACCCTGAGTACTGAACACCCTGAGTACTGAGCACTGAGCACTGAGCACCCTGAGTACTGAGCACCCTGAGGACTGAGCACCTAGCACCCTGAGCACTGAGCACCCAGCACCCTGAGTACTGAGCACCCAGCACCCTGAGTACTGAGCACCCAGCACCCTGGGCACTGAGCACCCAGCACCCTGAGCACTGAGCACCCAGCACCCTGAGTATTGAGCACTGAGAACCCTGAGTACTGAGCACCGAGCACCCTGAGTACTGAGCACCCAGCACCCTGAGCACTGAGCACCCAGCACCTTGAGTACTGAGCACCGAGCACCCCGAGTACTGAGCACCGAGCACCCCGAGCACTGAGCACCCAGCACCCTGAGTACTGAGCACCCAGCACCGTGAGCACTGAGTACCCAGCACCCTGAGCACTGAGCAACCAGCACCCTGAGCACTGAGCACGCAGCACCCCGAGCACTGAGCACCCAGCACCCTGAGTACTGACCACAGAGCACCCTGAGCACTGAGCACCCAGCACCCTGAGTACTGAGCACCCAGCACCCTGAGCACTGAGCCCTGAGCACCCAGCACCCCGAGCACTGAGCACCCAGCACCCTGAGCACTGAGCACCCAGCACCCTGAGTATTGAGCACTGAGAACCCTGAGTACTGAGCACCGAGCACCCTGAGTACTGAGCACCCAGCACCCTGAGCACTGAGCACCCAGCACCTTGAGTACTGAGCACCGAGCACCCCGAGTACTGAGCACCGAGCACCCCGAGCACTGAGCACCCAGCACCCTGAGTACTGAGCACCCAGCACCGTGAGCACTGAGTACCCAGCACCCTGAGCACTGAGCAACCAGCACCCTGAGCACTGAGCACGCAGCACCCCGAGCACGGAGCACCCAGCACCCTGAGTACTGACCACAGAGCACCCTGAGCACTGAGCACCCAGCACCCTGAGTACTGAGCACCCAGCACACTGAGCACTGAGCCCTGAGCACCCAGCACCCCGAGCACTGAGCACCCAGCACCCTGAGCACTGAGCACCCAGCACCCTGAGTAATAAGCACCCAGCACCCTGAGTACTGAGCACCCAGCACCCTGAGTACTGGGCACTTAGCACCCTGAGTACTGAGCACCGAGCACCCCGAGCACTGAGCACCCAGCACCCTGACCACTGAGCACCCTGAGGACTGAGCACCCAGCACCCTGAGCACTGAGCACCGTTCACCCTGAGCACTGAGCACCAAGCACCCCGAGCACTGAGCACCCAGTACCCTGACTACTGAGCACCCAGCACCCCGAGTACTGAGCACCCAGCACCCTGAGTACTGAGCACCCAGCACCCTGAGTACTGAGCACCCAGCACCCTGAGTACTGAGCACCCTGTGTACTGAGCACTGAGCACCGAGCACCCTGAGTACTGAGCACCCTGAGGACTGAGCACCCAGCACCCTGAGCACTGAGCACCCAGCACCCTGAGTACTGAGCACTGATCACCCTGAGCACTGAGCACCCAGCACCCCGAGCACTGAGCACCCAGCACCCTGAGTACTGAGCACCCAGCACTCTGAGCACTGAGCACCGAGCACGCTGAGTACTGAACACCCAGCACCCTGAGCACTGAGCACTGAGCACCCAGCACCCTGAGCACTGAGCAGTGAGCACCCAGCACCCCGAGCACTGAGCACCCAGCACCCTGAGCACCCAGCACCCTGAGCACTGAGCACCCTGAGCACTGAGCACTGAGCACCCAGCACGCTGAGTGCTGAGCACCCAACACTCTGAGAACTGGGCACCCAGCACGCTGAGTACTGAGCACTGAGCACACAGCACCCTGAGTACTTAGCACCCAGCACCCCGAGCACTGAGCACCCAGCGCCCCGAGCACTGAGCACCCAGCACCCCGAGCACTGAGCACTGAGCACACTGAGCACTGAGCACCCAGCACCCCGAGTACTGAGCACTGAGCACCCTGAGTACTGAGCACCCAGCACCCCGAGTACTGAGCACTGAGCACCCTGAGTACTGAGCACCCAGCACCCTGAGCACTGAAAACCCTGAGTACTGAGCACCGAGCACCCTGAGTACTGAGCACCCAGCACCCTGAGCACTGAGCACGGAGCACCCCGAGGACTGAGCACCCTGCACCCTGAGAACTGAGCACCCAGCACCTTGAGTACTGAGCACCGAGCACCCCGAGCACAGAGCACAAAGCACCCTGAGTACTGAGCACCCAGCACCCCGAGCACTGAGCACCCAGCACCCTGAGCACTGAGCACCCAGCACCCTGAGCACTGAGCACCCAGCACCCAGAGTACTGAGCACCCAAAACCCAGAGTACTGAGCACCCAGCACCCTGAGAACTGAGCACCCAGCACCCTGAGCACTGAGCACGCAGCACACTGAGTACTGAGCACCCAGCACCCTGAGCACTGAGCAACCAGCACCCTGAGTACTGAGCACCCAGCACCCTGAGTACTGAACACCCAGCACCTTGAGTACTGAGCACCGAGCACCCAGCACCGTGAGCACTGAGCACTGAGCACCCAGCACCCTGAGCACTGAGCACCCAGCACCCTGAGCACTGAGCACCCAGCACCTTGAGTACTGAGCACCGAGCACCCCGAGCACTGAGCACCCAGCACCCTGAGTACTGAGCACCCAGCACCCTGAGCACTGAGCACCCAGCACCCTGAGCACTTAACACCCAGCACCCCGAGCACTGATCACCCAGCACCCTGAGTACTGAGCACCCAGCACCCTGAGCACTGAGCACCCAGTACCCTGAGTACTGAGTACCCAGCACCCTGAATAAAGAGCAACCAGCACCCTGAGCACTGAGCACTGAGCACCCAGCACCCTGAGCACTGAGCACCCTGAGCACTGAGCACCCAGCACGCTGAGTACTGAGCACTGAGCACACAGCACCCTCAGTACTGAGCACCCAGCACTCCGAGCACTGAGCAGACAGCTCCCCAAGCACTGGGCACCCAGCACCCCGAGCACTGAGCACTGAGCACCCTGAGCACTGAGCACCCAGCACCCCGAGTACTGAGCACTGAGCACCCTGAGTACTGAGCACCCAGCACCCCGAGTACTGAGCACTGACCACCCTGAGTACTGAGCACCCAGCACCCCTAGAACTGAGCACCCAGCACCCTGAGTACTGAACACCCTGAGTACTGAGCACTGAGCACTGAGCACCCTGAGTACTGAGCACCCTGAGGACTGAGCACCTAGCACCCTGAGCACTGAGCACCCAGCACCCTGAGTACTGAGCACCCAGCACCCTGAGTACTGAGCACCCAGCACCCTGGGCACTGAGCACCCAGCACCCTGAGCACTGAGCACCCAGCACCCTGAGTATTGAGCACTGAGAACCCTGAGTACTGAGCACCGAGCACCCTGAGTACTGAGCACCCAGCACCCTGAGCACTGAGCACCCAGCACCTTGAGTACTGAGCACCGAGCACCCCGAGTACTGAGCACCGAGCACCCCGAGCACTGAGCACCCAGCACCCTGAGTACTGAGCACCCAGCACCGTGAGCACTGAGTACCCAGCACCCTGAGCACTGAGCAACCAGCACCCTGAGCACTGAGCACGCAGCACTCCGAGCACTGAGCACCCAGCACCCTGAGTACTGACCACAGAGCACCCTGAGCACTGAGCACCCAGCACCCTGAGTACTGAGCACCCAGCACCCTGAGCACTGAGCCCTGAGCACCCAGCACCCCGAGCACTGAGCACCCAGCACCCTGAGCACTGAGCACCCAGCACCCTGAGCACTGAGCACCCAGCACCCTGAGTACTAAGCACCCAGCACCCTGAGTACTGAGCACCCAGCACCCTGAGTACTGGGCACTTAGCACCCTGAGTACTGAGCACCGAGCACCCCGAGCACTGAGCACCCAGCACCCTGAGCACTGAGCACCCTGAGGACTGAGCACCCAGCACCCTGAGCACTGAGCACCGTTCACCCTGAGCACTGAGCACCCAGCACCCCGAGCACTGAGCACCCAGTACCCTGACTACTGAGCACCCAGCACCCCGAGTACTGAGCACCCAGCACCCTGAGTACTGAGCACCCAGCACCCTGAGTACTGAGCACCCAGCACCCTGAGTACTGAGCACCCTGTGTACTGAGCACTGAGCACCGAGCACCCTGAGTACTGAGCACCCTGAGGACTGAGCACCCAGCACCCTGAGCACTGAGCACCCAGCACCCTGAGTACTGAGCACTGATCACCCTGAGCACTGAGCACCCAGCACCCCGAGCACTGAGCACCCAGCACCCTGAGTACTGAGCACCCAGCACTCTGAGCACTGAGCACCGAGCACCCTGAGTACTGAACACCCAGCACCCTGAGCACTGAGCAGTGAGCACCCAGCACCCCGAGCACTGAGCACCCAGCACCCTGAGCACCCAGCACCCTGAGCACTGAGCACCCTGAGCACTGAGCACTGAGCACCCAGCACGCTGAGTGCTGAGCACCCAACACTCTGAGAACTGGGCACCCAGCACGCTGAGTACTGAGCACTGAGCACACAGCACCCTGAGTACTTAGCACCCAGCACCCCGAGCACTGAGCACCCAGCGCCCCGAGCACTGAGCACCCAGCACCCCGAGCACTGAGCACTGAGCACACTGAGCACTGAGCACCCAGCACCCCGAGTACTGAGCACTGAGCACCCTGAGTACTGAGCACCCAGCACCCCGAGTACTGAGCACTGAGCACCCTGAGTACTGAGCACCCAGCACCCTGAGCACTGAAAACCCTGAGTACTGAGCACCGAGCACCCTGAGTACTGAGCACCCAGCACCCTGAGCACTGAGCACGGAGCACCCCGAGGACTGAGCACCCTGCACCCTGAGAACTGAGCACCCAGCACCTTGAGTACTGAGCACCGAGCACCCCGAGCACAGAGCACAAAGCACCCTGAGTACTGAGCACCCAGCACCCCGAGCACTGAGCACCCAGCACCCTGAGCACTGAGCACCCAGCACCCTGAGCACTGAGCACCCAGCACCCAGAGTACTGAGCACCCAACACCCAGAGTACTGAGCACCCAGCACCCTGAGAACTGAGCACCCAGCACCCTGAGCACTGAGCACGCAGCACACTGAGTACTGAGCACCCAGCACCCTGAGCACTGAGCAACCAGCACCCTGAGTACTGAGCACCCAGCACCCTGAGTACTGAACACCCAGCACCTTGAGTACTGAGCACCGAGCACCCAGCACCCTGAGCACTGAGCACTGAGCACCCAGCACCCTGAGCACTGAGCACCCAGCACCCTGAGCACTGAGCACCCAGCACCTTGAGAACTGAGCACCGAGCACCCCGAGCACTGAGCACCCAGCACCCTGAGTACTGAGCACCCAGCACCCTGAGCACTGAGCACCCAGCACCCTGAGCACTTAACACCCAGCACCCCGAGCACTGATCACCCAGCACCCTGAGTACTGAGCACCCAGCACCCTGAGCACTGAGCACCCAGTACCCTGAGTACTGAGTACCCAGCACCCTGAATACTGAGCAACCAGCACCCTGAGCACTGAGCACTGAGCACCCAGCACACTGAGCACTGAGCACCCTGAGCACTGAGCACCCAGCACGCTGAGTACTGAGCACTGAGCACACAGCACCCTCAGTACTGAGCACCCAGCACTCCGAGCCCTGAGCAGACAGCTCCCCAAGCACTGGGCACCCAGCACCCCGAGCACTGAGCACTGAGCACCCTGAGCACTGAGCACCCAGCACCCCGAGTACTGAGCACTGAGCACCCTGAGTACTGAGCACCCAGCACCCCGAGTACTGAGCACTGAGCACCCTGAGTACTGAGCACCCAGCACCCCTAGAACTGAGCACCCAGCACCCTGAGTACTGAACACCCTGAGTACTGAGCACTGAGCACTGAGCACCCTGAGTACTGAGCACCCTGAGGACTGAGCACCTAGCACCCTGAGCACTGAGCACCCAGCACCCTGAGTACTGAGCACCCAGCACCCTGAGTACTGAGCACCCAGCACCCTGGGCACTGAGCACCCAGCATCCTGAGTACTGAGCACCGAGCACCCTGAGTACTGAGCACCCAGCACCCTAAGTACTGAGCACCCAGCACACTGAGTACTGAACACCCAGCACCTAGCACCCTGAGCACTGAGCACCCAGCACCCTGAGCACTGAGCACCCAGTACCCTGAGTACTGAGCACCCAGCACACTGAGTACTGAACACCCAGCACCCTGAGCACTGAGCACTGAGCACCCAGCACCCTGAGCACTGAGCACTGAGCACCCAGCACCCTGAGCACTGAGCACCCAGCACCCCGAGCACTGAGCACCCAGCACCCTGAGCACCCAGCACCCTGAGCACTGAGCACCATGGGCACTGAGCACTGAGCACCCAGCACCCTGAGTACTGAGCACCCAACACTCTGAGCACTGAGCACCCAGCACGCTGACTACTGAGCACTGAGCACACAGCACCCTCAGTACTGAGCACCCAGCACTCCGAGCACTGAGCACCAAGCTCCCCAAGCACTGAGCACTCAGCACCCCGAGCACTGAGCACTGAGCACCCTGAGCACTGAGCACCCAGCACCCCGAGCACTGAGCACCCAGCACCCCAAGAATGAGCACCCAGCACCCTGAGTACTGAGCACCCAGCACCCTGAGTACTGAGCACCCAGCAGCCTGAGTACTGAGCACTAAGCACCCAGAGCACTGAGCACCCAGCACCCCGAGCACGGAGCACCGAGGACCCCGAGCACTGAGTACTGAGCACCCAGCACCCTGAGTACTGAGCACCGAGCTCCCCGAGCACTGAGCACACTGAGTACTGATCACCCAGCACCCCGATCACTGAGTACCCAGCACCCTGAGCACTGAGCACCCAGCACCCTGAGCACTGAGCACCCAGCACCCTGAGTACTGAGCACCCAGCACGCTGAGTACTGAGCACCCAGCACCCCGAGCACTGAGCACCCAGCACACAGAGTACTGAGCACTGAGCACCCAGCACCCCGAGCACTGAGCACCCAGCACCCTGTGTACTGAGCACTGAGCACCCTGATTACTAAGCACCCAGCACCCTGAGTACTGAGCACCCAGGACCCTGAGCACTGAGCACCGAGCACCCCGAGCACTGAGCACCCAGCACCCTGAGCACCCTGAGGACTGAGCACCCAGCACCCTGAGCACTGAGCACCCAGCACCCTGAGTACTGAGCACCGATCACCCTGAGCACTGAGAACCCAGAACCCCGAGCACTGAGCACCCAGCACCCTGAGTACTGAGCACCCAGCACCCCGAGAATGAGCACCCAGCACCCTGAGTACTGAGAACCGAGCACCCTGAGTACTGAGCACCCAGCACCCTGAGTACTGAGCCTCCAGCACCCTGAGTACTGAGCACCCAGCACCCCGAGCACTGAGCACCCAGCACCCCGAGAATGAGCACCCAGCACCCTGAGTACTGAGCACCCAGCACCCTGAGTACTGAGCACCCAGCACCATGAATACTGAGCACTAAGCACCCAGAGCACTGAGCACCCAGCACCCCGAGCACGGAGCACCCAGGAACCCGAGCACTGAGTACTGAGCACCCAGCACCCTGAGTACTGAGCACTGAGCTCCCCGAGCACTGAGCACCCTGAGTACTGAGCACCTAGCACCCCGATCACTGAGCACCCAGCACCCTGAGCACTGAGCACCCAGCACCCTGAGCACTGAGCACCCAGCACCCTGAGTACTGAGCACCCAGCACGCTGAGTACTGAGCACCCAGCACCCCGAGCACTGAGCACCCAGCACACAGAGTACTGAGCACTGAGCACCCAGCACCCCGAGCACTGAGCACCCAGCACCCTGTGTACTGAGCACTGAGCACCCTGAGTACTAAGCACCCAGCACCCTGAGTACTGAGCACCCAGGACCCTGAGCACTGAGCACCGAGCACCCCGAGCACTGACCACCCAGCACCCTGAGTACTGAGCACCCAGCACCCTGGGTATTGAGCACCCAGCACCCTGAGTACTGAGCACCGAGCACCCTGAGCACTGAGCACCCAGCACCCTGAGTACTGAGCACCCAGCACCCTGAGTACTGAACACCCAGCACCCTGAGCACTGAGCACTGTGCACCCAGCACCCTGAGCACTGAGCAGTGAGCACCCAGCACCCCGAGCACTGAGCACCCAGCACCCTGAGCACCCAGCACCCTGAGCACTGAGCACCCTGAGCACTGAGCACTGAGCACCCAGCACGCTGAGTGCTGAGCACCCAACACTCTGAGAACTGGGCACCCAGCACGCTGAGTACTGAGCACTGAGCACACAGCACCCTGAGTACTTAGCACCCAGCACCCCGAGCACTGAGCACCCAGCGCCCCGAGCACTGAGCACCCAGCACCCCGAGCACTGAGCACTGAGCACACTGAGCACTGAGCACCCAGCACCCCGAGTACTGAGCACTGAGCACCCTGAGTACTGAGCACCCAGCACCCCGAGTACTGAGCACTGAGCACCCTGAGTACTGAGCACCCAGCACCCTGAGCACTGAAAACCCTGAGTACTGAGCACCGAGCACCCTGAGTACTGAGCACCCAGCACCCTGAGCACTGAGCACGGAGCACCCCGAGGACTGAGCACCCTGCACCCTGAGAACTGAGCACCCAGCACCTTGAGTACTGAGCACCGAGCACCCCGAGCACAGAGCACAAAGCACCCTGAGTACTGAGCACCCAGCACCCCGAGCACTGAGCACCCAGCACCCTGAGCACTGAGCACCCAGCACCCTGAGCACTGAGCACCCAGCACCCAGAGTACTGAGCACCCAACACCCAGAGTACTGAGCACCCAGCACCCTGAGAACTGAGCACCCAGCACCCTGAGCACTGAGCACGCAGCACACTGAGTACTGAGCACCCAGCACCCTGAGCACTGAGCAACCAGCACCCTGAGTACTGAGCACCCAGCACCCTGAGTACTGAACACCCAGCACCTTGAGTACTGAGCACCGAGCACCCAGCACCCTGAGCACTGAGCACTGAGCACCCAGCACCCTGAGCACTGAGCACCCAGCACCCTGAGCACTGAGCACCCAGCACCTTGAGTACTGAGCACCGAGCACCCCGAGCACTGAGCACCCAGCACCCTGAGTACTGAGCACCCAGCACCCTGAGCACTGAGCACCCAGCACCCTGAGCACTTAACACCCAGCACCCCGAGCACTGATCACCCAGCACCCTGAGTACTGAGCACCCAGCACCCTGAGCACTGAGCACCCAGTACCCTGAGTACTGAGTACCCAGCACCCTGAATACTGAGCAACCAGCACCCTGAGCACTGAGCACTGAGCACCCAGCACCCTGAGCACTGAGCACCCTGAGCACTGAGCACCCAGCACGCTGAGTACTGAGCACTGAGCACACAGCACCCTCAGTACTGAGCACCCAGCACTCCGAGCACTGAGCAGACAGCTCCCCAAGCACTGGGCACCCAGCACCCCGAGCACTGAGCACTGAGCACCCTGAGCACTGAGCACCCAGCACCCCGAGTACTGAGCACTGAGCACCCTGAGTACTGAGCACCCAGCACCCCGAGTACTGAGCACTGAGCACCCTGAGTACTGAGCAGCCAGCACCCCTAGAACTGAGCACCCAGCACCCTGAGTACTGAACACCCTGAGTACTGAGCACTGAGCACTGAGCACCCTGAGTACTGAGCACCCTGAGGACTGAGCACCTAGCACCCTGAGCACTGAGCACCCAGCACCCTGAGTACTGAGCACCCAGCACCCTGAGTACTGAGCACCCAGCACCCTGGGCACTGAGCACCCAGCATCCTGAGTACTGAGCACCGAGCACCCTGAGTACTGAGCACCCAGCACCCTAAGTACTGAGCACCCAGCACACTGAGTACTGAACACCCAGCACCTAGCACCCTGAGCACTGAGCACCCAGCACCCTGAGCACTGAGCACCCAGTACCCTGAGTACTGAGCACCCAGCACACTGAGTACTGAACACCCAGCACCCTGAGCACTGAGCACTGAGCACCCAGCACCCTGAGCACTGAGCACTGAGCACCCAGCACCCTGAGCACTGAGCACCCAGCACCCCGAGCACTGAGCACCCAGCACCCTGAGCACCCAGCACCCTGAGCACTGAGCACCATGGGCACTGAGCACTGAGCACCCAGCACCCTGAGTACTGAGCACCCAACACTCTGAGCACTGAGCACCCAGCACGCTGACTACTGAGCACTGAGCACACAGCACCCTCAGTACTGAGCACCCAGCACTCCGAGCACTGAGCACCAAGCTCCCCAAGCACTGAGCACTCAGCACCCCGAGCACTGAGCACTGAGCACCCTGAGCACTGAGCACCCAGCACCCCGAGCACTGAGCACCCAGCACCCCAAGAATGAGCACCCAGCACCCTGAGTACTGAGCACCCAGCACCCTGAGTACTGAGCACCCAGCAGCCTGAGTACTGAGCACTAAGCACCCAGAGCACTGAGCACCCAGCACCCCGAGCACGGAGCACCGAGGACCCCGAGCACTGAGTACTGAGCACCCAGCACCCTGAGTACTGAGCACCGAGCTCCCCGAGCACTGAGCACACTGAGTACTGATCACCCAGCACCCCGATCACTGAGTACCCAGCACCCTGAGCACTGAGCACCCAGCACCCTGAGCACTGAGCACCCAGCACCCTGAGTACTGAGCACCCAGCACGCTGAGTACTGAGCACCCAGCACCCCGAGCACTGAGCACCCAGCACACAGAGTACTGAGCACTGAGCACCCAGCACCCCGAGCACTGAGCACCCAGCACCCTGTGTACTGAGCACTGAGCACCCTGATTACTAAGCACCCAGCACCCTGAGTACTGAGCACCCAGGACCCTGAGCACTGAGCACCGAGCACCCCGAGCACTGAGCACCCAGCACCCTGAGCACCCTGAGGACTGAGCACCCAGCACCCTGAGCACTGAGCACCCAGCACCCTGAGTACTGAGCACCGATCACCCTGAGCACTGAGCACCCAGAACCCCGAGCACTGAGCACCCAGCACCCTGAGTACTGAGCACCCAGCACCCCGAGAATGAGCACCCAGCACCCTGAGTACTGAGAACCGAGCACCCTGAGTACTGAGCACCCAGCACCCTGAGTACTGAGCCTCCAGCACCCTGAGTACTGAGCACCCAGCACCCCGAGCACTGAGCACCCAGCACCCCGAGAATGAGCACCCAGCACCCTGAGTACTGAGCACCCAGCACCCTGAGTACTGAGCACCCAGCACCCTGAATACTGAGCACTAAGCACCCAGAGCACTGAGCACCCAGCACCCCGAGCACGGAGCACCCAGGAACCCGAGCACTGAGTACTGAGCACCCAGCACCCTGAGTACTGAGCACTGAGCTCCCCGAGCACTGAGCACCCTGAGTACTGAGCACCTAGCACCCCGATCACTGAGCACCCAGCACCCTGAGCACTGAGCACCCAGCACCCTGAGCACTGAGCACCCAGCACCCTGAGTACTGAGCACCCAGCACGCTGAGTACTGAGCACCCAGCACCCCGAGCACTGAGCACCCAGCACACAGAGTACTGAGCACTGAGCACCCAGCACCCCGAGCACTGAGCACCCAGCACCCTGTGTACTGAGCACTGAGCACCCTGAGTACTAAGCACCCAGCACCCTGAGTACTGAGCACCCAGGACCCTGAGCACTGAGCACCGAGCACCCCGAGCACTGACCACCCAGCACCCTGAGTACTGAGCACCCAGCACCCTGGGTATTGAGCACCCAGCACCCTGAGTACTGAGCACCGAGCACCCTGAGCACTGAGCACCCAGCACCCTGAGTACTGAGCACCCAGCACCCTGAGTACTGAACACCCAGCACCCTGAGCACTGAGCACTGTGCACCCAGCACCCTGAGCACTGAGCACTGAGCACCCAGCACCCTGAGCACTGAGCACCCAGCACCCTGAGTACTTAGCACCCAGCACGCTGAGTACTGAACACCCAGCACCCTGAGCACTGAGCACTGTGCACCCAGCACCCTGAGCACTGAGCACTGAGCACGCAGAACCCTGAGCACTGAGCACCGATCACCCTGAGCACTGAGCACCCAGCACCCAGAGCACTGAGCACCCAGCACCCTGAGTACTGAGCACCCAGCACCCTGACTACTGAGCACCCAGCACCCTGAGCACTGAGCACAAAGCACGCTGAGTACTGAGCACTGAGCACCCTGACTACTGAGCACCGAGGACCCTGAGCACTGAGCACCCAGCATGCTGAGTACTGAGCACTGAGCACCCTGAGTACTGAGCAACGAGCACGCTGAGTACTAAGCACCCAGCACCCTGAGCACTGAGCAGCCAGCACCCTCAGCACTGAGCACCCAGCACCCCGAGCAATGAGCACAAAGCACCCTGAGTACTGAGCACTGAGCACCCCGAGTACTGAGCACCCAGCACCCCGAGCACTGAGCACCCAGTACCCTGAGTACTGAGAACAGATCACCCTGAGTACTGAGCACCCAGCACCCTGAGTACTGAGCCCCCAGAACCCTCAGTACTGAGCACCCAGCACCCCGAGCACTGAGCACACAGCACCCCGAGAATGAGCACCCAGCACCCTGAGTACTGAGCACCCAGCACGCTGAGTACTGAGCACTAAGCACCCAGAGCACTGAGCACCCAGCACCCCGAGCACGGAGCACCCAGGACCCCGAACACTGAGTACTGAGCACCCAGCACCCTGAGTACTGAGCACCGAGCTCCCCGAGCACTGAGCACCCTGAATACTGAGCACCCAGCACCCTGATCACTGAGCACCCAGCACCCTGAGCACTGAGCACCCAGCACCCTGAGCACTGAGCACCCAGCACGCTGAGTACTGAGCAACCAGCACGCTGAGTACTGAGCACCCAGCACCCCGAGCACTGAGCACTCAGCACCCTGAGTACTGAGCACTGAGCACCCAGCACCCCGTGCACTGAGCACCCAGCACCCTGTGTACTGAGCACTGAGCACCCTGAGTACTAAGCACCCAGCACCCTGAGCACTGAGCACCCAGCACCCTGAGCACGGAGCACCCCGCAGACTGAGCACCCAGCACCCTGAGCACTGAGCACCCAGCACCTTGAGTACTGAGCACCGAGCACCTCGAGCACTAAGCACCCAGCACCCTGAGTACTGAGCACCCAGCACCCTGAGTACTGAGCACCCAGCACCCCGAGCACTGAGCACCCAGCACCCCGAGCACTGAGCACCCAGCACCCTGAGTACTGAGCACCCAACAACCAGAGTACTGAACACCCAGCACCCTGAGCACTGAGCACCCTGAGCACTGAGTACTGAGCACTGAGCACCCTGAGCACTGAGCACCCAGCACCCCGAGTACTGAGCACCCAGCACCCCGAGCACTGAGCACCCAGCACCCTAAGCACTGAGCACCCAGCACCCTGAGTACTGAGCACCCAGCACCCTGAGTACTGAGCACCCAGCACCCTGAGTACTGAGCACTGAGCACCCCGAGTACTGAGCACCCAGCACCCCGAGCACTGAGCACCCAGTACCCTGAGTACTGAGAACAGATCACCCTGAGTACTGAGCACCCAGCACCCTGAGTACTGAGCCCTCAGCACCCTGAGTACTGAGCACCCAGCACCCCGAGCACTGAGCACTGAGAACCCTGAGTACTGAGCACCGAGCACCCTGAGTACTGAGCACCCAGCACCCTGATCACTGATCACGGAGCACCCCGAGTACTGAGCACTGAGCACCCTGAGTACTGAGCACCAAGCACCGCGAGTACTGAGCACTGAGCACCCTGAGTACTGAGCACCCAGCACCCTGAGCACTGAGCACCCAGCACACTGAGTATTGAGCACTGAGAACCCTGAGTACTGAGCACCGAGTACCCTGAGTACTGAGCACCCAGCACCCTGAGCACTGAGCACCCAGCACCTTGAGTACTGAGCACCGAGCACCCCGAGCACTGAGCACCCAGCACCCTGAGTACTGAGCACCCAGCACCCTGAGCACTGAGTACCCAGCAACCTGAGCACTGAGCAACCAGCACCCTGAGCACTGAGCACGCAGCACCCCGAGCACTGAGCACCCAGCACCCTGAGTACTGACCACAGAGCACCCTGAGCACTGAGCACCCAGCAACCTGAGTACAGAGCACCCAGCACCCTGAGTACTGAGCACCCAGCACCCTGAGCACTGAGCCCTGAGCACCCAGCACCCCGAGCACTGAGCACCCAGCACCCTGAGCACTGAGCACCCAGCACCCTGAGCACTGAGCACCCAGCACCCTGAGTACTGAGCACCCAGCACCCTGAGTACTGAGCACCCAGCACCCTGAGTACTGGGCACTTAGCACCCTGAGTACTGAGCAACGAGCACCCCGAGCACTGAGCACCCAGCACCCTGAGCACTGAGCACCCTGAGGACTGAGCACCCAGCACCCTGAGCACTGAGCACCGTTCACACTGAGCACTGAGCAGCCAGCACCCCGAGCACTGAGCACCCAGTACCCTGACTACTGAGCACCCAGCACCCCGAGTACTGAGCACCCAGCACCCTGAGTACTGAGCACCCAGCACCCTGAGTACTGAGCACCCAGCACCCTGAGTACTGAGCACCCTGTGTACTGAGCACTGAGCACCGAGCAACCTGAGTACTGAGCACCCTGAGGACTGAGCACCCAGCACCCTGAGCACTGAGCACCCAGCACCCTGAGTACTGAGCACTGATCACCCTGAGCACTGAGCACCCAGCACCCCGAGCACTGAGCACCCAGCACCCTGAGTACTCAGCACCCAGCACTCTGAGCACTGAGCACCGAGCACCCTGAGTACTGAACACCCAGCACCCTGAGCACTGAGCACTGAGCACCCAGCACCCTGAGCACTGAGCAGTGAGCACCCAGCACCCCGAGCACTGAGCACCCAGCACCCTGAGCACCCAGCACCCTGAGCACTGAGCACCCTGAGCACTGAGCACTGAGCACCCAGCACGCTGAGTGCTGAGCACCCAACACTCTGAGCACTGAGCACCCAGCTCGCTGAGTACTGAGCACTGAGCACACAGCACCCTGAGTACTTAGCACCCAGCACCCCGAGCACTGAGCACCCAGGGCCCCGAGCACTGAGCACCCAGCACCCCGAGCACTGAGCACTGAGCACACTGAGCACTGAGCACCCAGCACCCCGAGTACTGAGCACTGAGCACCCTGAGTACTGAGCACCCAGCACCCCGAGTACTGAGCACTGAGCACCCTGAGTACTGAGCACCCAGCACCCTGAGCAATGAAAACCCTGAGTACTGAGCACCGAGCACCCTGAGTACTGAGCACCCAGCACCCTGAGCACTGAGCACGGAGCACCCCGAGGACTGAGCACCCTGCACCCTGAGCACTGAGCACCCAGCACCTTGAGTACTGAGCACCGAGCACCCCGAGCACTGAGCACAAAGCACCCTGAGTACTGAGCACCCAGCACCCCGAGCACTGAGCACCCAGCACCCTGAGCACTGAGCACCCAGCACCCTGAGCACTGAGCACCCAGCACCCTGAGTACTGAGCACCCAACACCCAGAGTACTGAGCACCCAGCACCCTGAGAACTGAGCACCCAGCACCCTGAGCACTGAGCACGCAGCACCCTGAGTACTGAGCACCCAGCACCCTGAGCACTGAGCACCCAGCACCCTGAGTACTGAGCACCCAGCACCCTGAGTACTGAACACCCAGCACCTTGAGTACTGAGCACCGAGCACCCAGCACCCTGAGCACTGAGCACTGAGCACCCAGCACCCTGAGCACTGAGCACCCAGCACCCTGAGCACTGAGCACCCAGCACCTTGAGTACTGAGCACCGAGCACCCCGAGCACTGAGCACCCAGCACCCTGAGTACTGAGCACCCAGCACACTGAGCACTGAGCACCCAGCACCCTGAGTACTGAGCATCCAGCACCCTGAGCACTGAGCACCCAGTACCCTGAGTACTGAGTACCCAGCACCCTGAATACTGAGCAACCAGCACCCTGAGCACTGAGCACTGAGCACCCAGCACCCTGAGCACTGAGCACCCTGAGCACTGAGCACTGAGCACCCAGCACGCTGAGTACTGAGCACTGAGCACACAGCACCCTCAGTACTGAGCACCCAGCACTCCGAGCACTGAGCACCCAGCTCCCCAAGCACTGAGCACCCAGCACCCCGAGCACTGAGCACTGAGCACCCTGAGCAGTGAGCACCCAGCACCCCGAGTACTGAGCACTGAGCACCCTGAGTACTGAGCACCCAGCACCCCGAGTACTGATCACTGAGCACCCTGAGTACTGAGCACCCAGCACCCCTAGAACTGAGCACCCAGCACCCTGAGTACTGAACACCCTGAGTACTGAGCACTGAGCACTGAGCACCCTGAGTACTGAGCACCCTGAGGACTGAGCACCTAGCACCCTGAGCACTGAGCACCCAGCACCCTGAGTACTGAGCACCCAGCACCCTGAGTACTGAGCACCCAGCACCCTTGGCACTGAGCACCCAGCACCCTGAGTACTGAGCACCGAGCACCCTGAGTACTGAGAACCCAGCACCCTAAGTACTGAGCACCCAGCACCCTGAGTACTGACCACAGAGCACCCTGAGCACTGAGCACCCAGCACCCTGAGTACTGAGCACCCAGCACCATGAGCACTGAGCCCTGAGCACCCAGCGCCCCGAGCACTGAGCACCCAGCACCCTGAGCACTGAGCACCCAGCACCCTGAGCACTGAGCACCCAGCACCCTGAGTACTGAGCACCCAGCACCCTGCGTACTGAGCACCCAGCACCCTAAGTACTGGGCACTTAGCACCCTGAGTACTGAGCACCGAGCACCCCGAGCACTGAGCACCCAGCACCCTGAGCACTGAGCACCCTGAGGACTGAGCACCCAGCACCCTGAGCACTGAGCACCGTTCACCCTGAGCACTGAGCACCCAGCACCCCGAGCACTGAGCACCCAGTACCCTGACTACTGAGCACCCAGCACCCCGAGTCCTGAGCACCCAGCACCCTGAGTTCTGAGCACCCGGCACCCTGAGTACTGAGCACCCAGCACCCTGAGTACTGAGCACCCTGTGTACTGAGCACTGAGCACCGAGCACCCTGAGTACTGAGCACCCTGAGGACTGAGCACCCAGCACCCTGAGCACTGAGCACCCAGCACCCTGAGTACTGAGCACTGATCACCCTGAGCACTGAGCACCCAGCACCCCGAGCACTGAGCACCCAGGACCCTGAGTACTGAGCACCCAGCACTCTGAGCACTGAGCACCGAGCACCCTGGGTACTGAACACCCAGCACCCTGAGCACTGAGCACTGAGCACCCAGCACCCTGAGTACTGAGCACCCTGTGTACTGAGCACTGAGCACCGAGCACCCTGAGTACTGAGCACCCTGAGGACTGAGCACCCAGCACCCTGAGCACTGAGCACCCAGCACCCTGAGTACTGAGCACTG
Source organism: Microtus oregoni (assembly GCF_018167655.1). Lineage (NCBI taxonomy): Eukaryota > Metazoa > Chordata > Mammalia > Rodentia > Cricetidae > Microtus > Microtus oregoni. The sequence continues at coordinate 34,591 of NW_024544907.1, read as the reverse complement.
ATCACCCTGAGCACTGAGCACCCAGCACCCCGAGCACTGAGCACCCAGCACCCTGAGTACTGAGCACCGAGCACCCTGAGTACTGAACACCCAGCACCCTGAGCACTGAGCACTGAGCACCCAGCACCCTGAGCACTGAGCAGTGAGCACCCAGCACCCCGAGCACTGAGCACCCAGCACCCTGAGCACCCAGCACCCTGAGCACTGAGCACCCTGAGCACTGAGCACTGAGCACCCAGCACCCTGAGCACTGAGCCCTGAGCACCCAGCACCCCGAGCACTGAGCACCCAGCACCCTGAGCACTGAGCACCCAGCACCCTGAGCACTGAGCCCTGAGCACCCAGCACCCCGAGCACTGAGCACCCAGCACCCTGAGCACTGAGCACCCAGCACCCTGAGCACTGAGCACCCAGCACCCTGAGTACTGAGCACCCAGCACCCTGAGTACTGAGCACCCAGCACCCTGAGTACTGGGCACTTAGCACCCTGAGTACTGAGCAACGAGCACCCCGAGCACTGAGCACCCAGCACCCTGAGCACTGAGCACCCTGAGGACTGAGCACCCAGCACCCTGAGCACTGAGCACCGTTCACACTGAGCACTGAGCAGCCAGCACCCCGAGCACTGAGCACCCAGTACCCTGACTACTGAGCACCCAGCACCCCGAGTACTGAGCACCCAGCACCCTGAGTACTGAGCACCCAGCACCCTGAGTACTGAGCACCCAGCACCCTGAGTACTGAGCACCCTGTGTACTGAGCACTGAGCACCGAGCAACCTGAGTACTGAGCACCCTGAGGACTGAGCACCCAGCACCCTGAGCACTGAGCACCCAGCACCCTGAGTACTGAGCACTGATCACCCTGAGCACTGAGCACCCAGCACCCCGAGCACTGAGCACCCAGCACCCTGAGTACTCAGCACCCAGCACTCTGAGCACTGAGCACCGAGCACCCTGAGTACTGAACACCCAGCACCCTGAGCACTGAGCACTGAGCACCCAGCACCCTGAGCACTGAGCAGTGAGCACCCAGCACCCCGAGCACTGAGCACCCAGCACCCTGAGCACCCAGCACCCTGAGCACTGAGCACCCTGAGCACTGAGCACTGAGCACCCAGCACGCTGAGTGCTGAGCACCCAACACTCTGAGCACTGAGCACCCAGCTCGCTGAGTACTGAGCACTGAGCACACAGCACCCTGAGTACTTAGCACCCAGCACCCCGAGCACTGAGCACCCAGGGCCCCGAGCACTGAGCACCCAGCACCCCGAGCACTGAGCACTGAGCACACTGAGCACTGAGCACCCAGCACCCCGAGTACTGAGCACTGAGCACCCTGAGTACTGAGCACCCAGCACCCCGAGTACTGAGCACTGAGCACCCTGAGTACTGAGCACCCAGCACCCTGAGCAATGAAAACCCTGAGTACTGAGCACCGAGCACCCTGAGTACTGAGCACCCAGCACCCTGAGCACTGAGCACGGAGCACCCCGAGGACTGAGCACCCTGCACCCTGAGCACTGAGCACCCAGCACCTTGAGTACTGAGCACCGAGCACCCCGAGCACTGAGCACAAAGCACCCTGAGTACTGAGCACCCAGCACCCCGAGCACTGAGCACCCAGCACCCTGAGCACTGAGCACCCAGCACCCTGAGCACTGAGCACCCAGCACCCTGAGTACTGAGCACCCAACACCCAGAGTACTGAGCACCCAGCACCCTGAGAACTGAGCACCCAGCACCCTGAGCACTGAGCACGCAGCACCCTGAGTACTGAGCACCCAGCACCCTGAGCACTGAGCACCCAGCACCCTGAGTACTGAGCACCCAGCACCCTGAGTACTGAACACCCAGCACCTTGAGTACTGAGCACCGAGCACCCAGCACCCTGAGCACTGAGCACTGAGCACCCAGCACCCTGAGCACTGAGCACCCAGCACCCTGAGCACTGAGCACCCAGCACCTTGAGTACTGAGCACCGAGCACCCCGAGCACTGAGCACTCAGCACCCTGAGTACTGAGCACCCAGCACACTGAGCACTGAGCACCCAGCACCCTGAGTACTGAGCATCCAGCACCCTGAGCACTGAGCACCCAGTACCCTGAGTACTGAGTACCCAGCACCCTGAATACTGAGCAACCAGCACCCTGAGCACTGAGCACTGAGCACCCAGCACCCTGAGCACTGAGCACCCTGAGCACTGAGCACTGAGCACCCAGCACGCTGAGTACTGAGCACTGAGCACACAGCACCCTCAGTACTGAGCACCCAGCACTCCGAGCACTGAGCACCCAGCTCCCCAAGCACTGAGCACCCAGCACCCCGAGCACTGAGCACTGAGCACCCTGAGCAGTGAGCACCCAGCACCCCGAGTACTGAGCACTGAGCACCCTGAGTACTGAGCACCCAGCACCCCGAGTACTGATCACTGAGCACCCTGAGTACTGAGCACCCAGCACCCCTAGAACTGAGCACCCAGCACCCTGAGTACTGAACACCCTGAGTACTGAGCACTGAGCACTGAGCACCCTGAGTACTGAGCACCCTGAGGACTGAGCACCTAGCACCCTGAGCACTGAGCACCCAGCACCCTGAGTACTGAGCACCCAGCACCCTGAGTACTGAGCACCCAGCACCCTTGGCACTGAGCACCCAGCACCCTGAGTACTGAGCACCGAGCACCCTGAGTACTGAGAACCCAGCACCCTAAGTACTGAGCACCCAGCACCCTGAGTACTGACCACAGAGCACCCTGAGCACTGAGCACCCAGCACCCTGAGTACTGAGCACCCAGCACCATGAGCACTGAGCCCTGAGCACCCAGCGCCCCGAGCACTGAGCACCCAGCACCCTGAGCACTGAGCACCCAGCACCCTGAGCACTGAGCACCCAGCACCCTGAGTACTGAGCACCCAGCACCCTGCGTACTGAGCACCCAGCACCCTAAGTACTGGGCACTTATCACCCTGAGTACTGAGCACCGAGCACCCCGAGCACTGAGCACCCAGCACCCTGAGCACTGAGCACCCTGAGGACTGAGCACCCAGCACCCTGAGCACTGAGCACCGTTCACCCTGAGCACTGAGCACCCAGCACCCCGAGCACTGAGCACCCAGTACCCTGACTACTGAGCACCCAGCACCCCGAGTCCTGAGCACCCAGCACCCTGAGTTCTGAGCACCCGGCACCCTGAGTACTGAGCACCCAGCACCCTGAGTACTGAGCACCCTGTGTACTGAGCACTGAGCACCGAGCACCCTGAGTACTGAGCACCCTGAGGACTGAGCACCCAGCACCCTGAGCACTGAGCACCCAGCACCCTGAGTACTGAGCACTGATCACCCTGAGCACTGAGCACCCAGCACCCCGAGCACTGAGCACCCAGGACCCTGAGTACTGAGCACCCAGCACTCTGAGCACTGAGCACCGAGCACCCTGGGTACTGAACACCCAGCACCCTGAGCACTGAGCACTGAGCACCCAGCACCCTGAGTACTGAGCACCCTGTGTACTGAGCACTGAGCACCGAGCACCCTGAGTACTGAGCACCCTGAGGACTGAGCACCCAGCACCCTGAGCACTGAGCACCCAGCACCCTGAGTACTGAGCACTGATCACCCTGAGCACTGAGCACCCAGCACCCCGAGCACTGAGCACCCAGCACCCTGAGTACTGAGCACCGAGCACCCTGAGTACTGAACACCCAGCACCCTGAGCACTGAGCACTGAGCACCCAGCACCCTGAGCACTGAGCAGTGAGCACCCAGCACCCCGAGCACTGAGCACCCAGCACCCTGAGCACCCAGCACCCTGAGCACTGAGCACCCTGAGCACTGAGCACTGAGCACCCAGCACGCTGAGTGCTGAGCACCCAACACTCTGAGCACTGAGCACCCAGCACGCTGAGTACTGAGCACTGAGCACACAGCACCCTGAGTACTTAGCACCCAGCACCCCGAGCACTGAGCACCCAACGCCCCGAGCACTGAGCACCCAGCACCCCGAGCACTGAGCACTGAGCACACTGAGCACTGAGCACCCAGCACCCCGAGTACTGAGCACTGAGCAACCTGAGTACTGAGCACCCAGCACCCCGAGTACTGAGCACTGAGCACCCTGAGTACTGAGCACCCAGCACCCTGAGCACTGAAAACCCTGAGTACTGAGCACCGAGCACCCTGAGTACTGAGCACCCAGCACCCTGAGCACTGAGCACGCAGCACCCCGAGGACTGAGCACCCTGCACCCTGAGCACTGAGCACCCAGCACCTTGAGTACTGAGCACCGAGCACCCCGAGCACTGAGCACAAAGCACCCTGAGTACTGAGCACCCAGCACCCAGAGCACTGAGCAGCCAGCATCCTGAGCACTGAGCACCCAGCACCCTGAGCACTGAGCACCCAGCACCCTGAGTACTGAGCACCCAACACCCAGAGTACTGAGCACCCAGCACCCTGAGAACTGAGCACCCAGCACCCTGAGCACTGAGCACGCAGCACCCTGAGTACTGAGCACCCAGCACCCTGAGCACTGAGCACCCAGCACCCTGAGTACTGAGCACCCAGCACCCTGAGTACTGAACACCCAGCACCTTGAGTACTGAGCACCGAGCACCCAGCACCCTGAGCACTGAGCACTGAGCACCCAGCACCCTGAGCACTGAGCACCCAGCACCCTGAGCACTGAGCACCCAGCACCCTGAGTACTGAGCACCGAGCACCCCGAGCACTGAGCACCCAGCACCCTGAGTACTGAGCACCCAGCACCCTGAGCACTGAGCACCCAGCAACCTGAGCACTTAGCACCCAGCACCCCGAGCACTGATCACCCAGCACCCTGAGTACTGAGCACCCAGCACCCTGAGCACTGAGCACCCAGTACCCTGAGTACTGAGTACCCAGCACCCTGAATACTGAGCAACCAGCACCCTGAGCACTGAGCACTGAGCACCCAGCACCCTGAGCACTGAGCACCCTGAGCACTGAGCACTGAGCACCCAGCACGCTGATTTCTGAGCACTGAGCACACAGCACCCTCAGTACTGAGCACCCAGCACTCCGAGCACTGAGCACCCAGCTCCCCAAGTACTGAGCACCCAGCACCCCGAGCACTGAGCACTGAGCACCCTGAGCACTGAGCACCCAGCAACCCGAGTACTGAGCACTGAGCACCCTGAGTACTGAGCACCCAGCACCCCGAGTACTGAGCACTGAGCACCCTGAGTACTGAGCACCCAGCACCCCTAGAACTGAGCACCCAGCACCCTGAGTACTGAACACCCTGAGTACTGAGCACTGAGCACTGAGCACCCTGAGTACTGAGCACCCTGAGGACTGAGCACCTAGCACCCTGAGCACTGAGCACCCAGCACCCTGAGTACTGAGCACCCAGCACCCTGAGTACTGAGCACCCAGCACCCTGGGCACTGAGCACCCAGCACCCTGAGTACTGAGCACCGAGCACCCTGAGTACTGAGCACCCAGCACCCTAAGTACTGAGCACCCAGCACACTGAGTACTGAACACCCAGCACCTAGCACCCTGAGCACTGAGCACCCAGCACCCTGAGCACTGAGCACCCAGTACCCTGAGTACTGAGCACCCAGCACACTGAGTACTGAACACCCAGCACCCTGAGCACTGAGCACTGAGCACCCAGCACCCTGAGCACTGAGCACTGAGCACCCAGCACCCTGAGCACTGAGCACCCAGCACCCCGAGCACTGAGCACCCAGCACCCTGAGCACCCAGCACCCTGAGCACTGAGCACCATGGGCACTGAGCACTGAGCACCCAGCACCCTGAGTACTGAGCACCTAACACTCTGAGCACTGAGAACCCAGCACGCTGACTACTGAGCACTGAGCACACAGCACCCTCAGTACTGAGCACCCAGCACTCCGAGCACTGAGCACCAAGCACCCCAAGCACTGAGAACCCAGCACCCCGAGCACTGAGCACTGAGCACCCTGAGCACTGAGCACCCAGCACCCCGAGCACTGAGCACCCAGCACCCCAAGAATGAGCACCCAGCACCCTGAGTACTGAGCACCCAGCACCCTGAGTACTGAGCACCCTGCAGCCTGAGTACTGAGCACTAAGCACCCAGAGCACTGAGCACCCAGCACCCCGAGCACGGAGCACCCAGGACCCCGAGCACTGAGTACTGAGCACCCAGCACCCTGAGTACTGAGCACCGAGCTCCCCGAGCACTGAGCACCCTGAGTACTGATCACCCAGTACCCCGATCACTGAGTACCCAGCACCCTGAGCACTGAGCACCCAGCACCCTGAGCACTGAGCACCCAGCACCCTGAGTACTGAGCACCCAGCACGCTGAGTACTGAGCACCCAGCACCCCGAGCACTGAGCACCCAGCACACAGAGTAATGAGCACTGAGCACCCAGCACCCCGAGCACTGAGCACCCAGCACCCTGTGTACTGAGCACTGAGCACCCTGATTACTAAGCACCCAGCACCCTGAGTACTGAGCACCCAGGACCCTGAGCACTGAGCACCGAGCACCCCGAGCACTGAGCCCCCAGCACCCTGAGCACTGAGCACCCTGAGGACTGAGCACCCAGCACCCTGAGGACTGAGCACCCAGCACCCTGAATACTGAGCACCGATCACCCTGAGCACTGAGCACCCAGCACCCCGAGAATGAGCACCCAGCACCCTGAGTACTGAGAACCGAGCACCCTGAGTACTGAGCACCCAGCACACTGAGTACTGAGCACCCAGCACCCCGAGAATGAGCACCCAGCACCCTGAGTACTGAGAACCGATCACCCTGAGCACTGAACACCCAGCACCCCGAGAATGAGCAAACAGCACCCTGAGTACTGAGAACCGAGCACCCTGAGTACTGAGCACCCAGCACCCTGAGTACTGAGCACCCAGCACCCCGAGAATGAGCACCCAGCACCCTGAGTACTGAGAACCGAGCACCCTGAGTACTGAGCACCCAGCACACTGAGTACTGAGCCGCCAGCACCCTGAGTACTGAGCACCCAGCACCCCGAGCACTGAGCACCCAGCACCCCGAGAATGAGCACCAAGCACCCTGAGTACTGAGCACCCAGCACCCTGAGTACTGAGCACCCAGCACCCTGAATACTGAGCACTAAGCACCCAGAGAACTGAGCACCCAGCACCCCGAGCACGGAGCACCCAGGAACCCGAGCACTGAGTACTGAGCACCCAGCACCCTGAGTACTGAGCACCGAGCTCCCCGAGCACTGAGCACCCTGAGTACTGAGCACCCAGCACCCCGATCACTGAGCACCCAGCACCCTGAGAACTGAGCACCCAGCACCCTGAGCACTGAGCACCCAGCACCCTGAGTACTGAGCACCCAGCACGCTGAGTACTGAGCACCCAGCACCCCGAGCACTGAGCACCCAGCACCCTAAGTACTGGGCACTTAGCACCCTGAGTACTGAGCACCCAGCACCCTGAGTACTGAGCACCCAGCACCCTGAATACTGAGCACTAAGCACCCAGAGAACTGAGCACCCAGCACCCCGAGCACGGAGCACCCAGGAACCCGAGCACTGAGTACTGAGCACCCAGCACCCTGAGTACTGAGCACCGAGCTCCCCGAGCACTGAGCACCCTGAGTACTGAGCACCCAGCACCCCGATCACTGAGCACCCAGCACCCTGAGAACTGAGCACCCAGCACCCTGAGCACTGAGCACCCAGCACCCTGAGTACTGAGCACCCAGCACGCTGAGTACTGAGCACCCAGCACCCCGAGCACTGAGCACCCAGCACCCTGAGTACTGAGCACCCAGCACCCTGAGCACTGAGCACCCAGCACCCTGCGTACTGAGCATCCAGCACCCTGAGTACTGGGCACTCAGCACCCTGAGTACTGAGCACCGAGCACCCCGAGCACTGAGCACCCAGCACCCTGAGCACTGAGCACCCTGAGGACTGAGCACCCAGCACCCTGAGCACTGAGCACCGATCACCCTGAGCACTGAGCACCCAGCACCCCGAGCACTGAGCACCCAGCACCCTGAGCACTGAGCACCCAGCACCCTGAGTACTCACGACCCAGCTCCCCGAGCACTGAGCACCCAGCACCCCGAGAATGAGCAGGGAGCAGCCTGAGTACTGAGAACCGAGCACCCTGAGTACTGAGCACCCAGCACCCTGAGTACTGAGCCCCCAGCACCCTGAGTACTGAGCACCCAGTACCCCGAGCACTGAGCACCCAGCACCCCGAGAATGAGCACCCAGCACCCTGAGTACTGAGCACCCAGCACCCTGAGTACTGAGCAATAAGCACCCAGACCACTGAGCACAGAGCACCCCGAGCACGGAGCACCCAGGACCCTGAGAACTGAGCACTGAGCACTCTGCACCTTGAGTACTGTGCACCCAGCACCCTGAGCACTGAGCACCAAGCACCCTGAGTACTGAGCTCCCAGCACCCTGAGTACTGAACACCCAGCACCCTGAACACTGAGCACTGAGCACCCAGCACCCTGAGCACTGAGCACTGAGCACCCAGCACCCTGAGCACTGAGCACTCAGCACCCCGAGCACTGAGAACCCAGCACCCTGAGCACCCAGCACCCTGAGCACTGAGCACCCTGAGCACTGAGCACTGAGCACCCAGCTCCCTCAGTACTGAGCACCCAACACTCTGAGCACTGAGCACCCAGCACGCTGAGTACTGAGCACTGAGCACACAGCACCCTCAGTACTGAGCACCCAGCACTCCGAGCACTGAGCACCCAGCTCCCCGAGCACTGAGCACCCAGCACCCCGAGCACTGAGCACTGAGCACCCTGAGCACTGAGCACCTAGCACCCCGAGTACTGAGCACTGAGCACCCTGAGTACTGAGCACCCAGCACCCCGAGTACTGAGCACTGAGCACCCTGAGTACTGAGCACCCAGCATCCTGAGCACTGAGCACTGAGAACCCTGAGTACTGAGCACCGAGCACCCTGAGTACTGAGCACCCAGCACCCTGAGCACTGAGCACGGAGCACCCCGAGGACTGAGCACCCAGCACCCTGAGCACTGAGCACCCAGCACATTGAGTACTGAGCACTGAGCACCCCGAGCACTGAGCACCCAGCACCCTGAATACTGAACACCCAGCACCCTGAACACTGAGCACTGAGCACCCAGCACCCTGAGCACTGAGCACTGAGCACCCAGCACCCTGAGCACTGAGCACTCAGCACCCCGAGCACTGAGAACCCAGCACCCTGAGCAGCCAGCACCCTGAGCACTGAGCACCCTGAGCACTGAGCACTGAGCACCCAGCTCCCTGAGTACTGAGCACCCAACACTCTGAGCACTGAGCACCCAGCACGCTGAGTACTGAGCACTGAGCACCCAGCACCATGAGCACTGAGCACCCAGCACCCTGAGTACTGAGCACCCAGCACCCTGAGTACTGAGCACACAGCACCCTGAGCACTGAGCACCCAGCAACCTGAGTAGTGAGCACCGAGCACCCTGAGTACTGAGCACCCAGCACCCTTAGTACTGAGCACCCAGCACCCTGAGCACTGAGCACCCAGCACCCTGAGGACTGAGCACCCAGCACCACCCTCAGCACTGAGCACCCAGCACCCCGAGCACTGAGAACCCAGCACCCTGAGCACTGAGCACCCAGCACCCCGAGCACTGAGCACCCAGCTCCCCGAGCACTGAGCACCCAGCACCCCGAGCACTGAGCACTGAGCACCCTGAGCACTGAGCACCTAGCACCCCGAGTACTGAGCACTGAGCACCCTGAGTACTGAGCACCCAGCACCCCGAGTACTGAGCACCCATCAACCTGAGTACTGAGAACTGATCACCCTGAGTACTGAGCACCCAGAACTCTGAGTACTGACGACCCAGCACCCCGAGCACTGAGCACCCAGCACCCCGAGAATGAGCACGGAGCAGCCTGAGTACTGAGAACCGAGCACCCTGAGTACTGAGCACCCAGCACCCTGAGTACTGAGCCCCCAGCACCCTGAGTACTGAGCACCCAGTACCCCGAGCACTGAGCACCCAGTACCCCGAGAATGAGCACCCAGCACCCTGAGTACTGAGCACCCAGCACCCTGAGTACTGAGCACTAAGCACCCAGAGCACTGAGCACAGAGCACCCCGAGCACGGAGCACCCAGGACCCTGAGAACTGAGTACTGAGCACCCAGCACCCTGAGTACTGAGCACAGAGCTCCCCGAGCACTGAGCACCATGAGTACTGAGCACCCAGCACCCCGATCACTGAGCACCCAGCACCCTGAGCACTGAGCTCCCAGCACCCTGTGTACTGAGCACTGAGCACCCTGAGTACTAAGCCCCCAGCACCCTGAGTACTGAGCACCCAGGACCGTGAGCACTGAGCACCGAGCACCCCGAGCACTGAGCACCCAGCACCCTGAGCACTCAGCACCCAGCACCCCGAGCACTGAGCACCCAGCACCCTGAGCACTGAGCACCCAGCACCCCGAGTACAGAGCACTGAGCACACTGAGTACTGAGCACCAAGCACCCCGAGTACTGAGCACTGAGCACCCTGAGTACTGAGCACCCAGCACCCTGAGTACTGAGCACCCAGCACCCTGAGTACTGAGCACCCAGCACCCTGAGCACTGAGTACCCAGCACCCTGAGCACTGAGCACCCAGCACCCTGAGTTCTGAGCACGCAGCACCCCGAGCACTGAGCACCCAGCACCCTGAGTACTGACCACAGAGCACGCTGAGCACTGAGCACCCAGCAACCTGAGTACTGAGCACCCAGCACCCTGAGTACTGAGCAACCAGCACCCTGAGCACTGAGCACTGAGCACCCAGCACCCTGAGCACTGAGCACTGAGAACCCAGCACCAAAGCCCTGATCACCCAGCACCTTGAGCACTGAGCACTCAGCACCCTGAGCACTGAGCACCCAGCACCCTGAGCACTGAGCACCCAGCACCCTGCGTACTGAGCACCCAGCACCCTGAGTACTGGGCACTCAGCACCCTGAGTACTGAGCACCGAGCACCCCGAGCACTGAGCACCCAGCACCCTGAGCACTGAGCACCCTGAGGACTGAGCACCCAGCACCCTGAGCACGCAGCACCCAGCACCCTGAGCACTGAGCACCCAGCACCCTGAGCACTGAGCACCCAGCACCCCGAGTACTGAGCACTGAGCACACTGAGTACTGAGCACCAAGCACCCCGAGTACTGAGCACTGAGCACCCTGAGTACTGAGCACCCAGCACCCTGAGTACTGAGCACCCAGCACCCTGAGTACTGAGCACCCAGCACACTGAACACTGAGCAGCCAGCACCCTGAGTTCTGAGCACGCAGCACCCCGAGCACTGAGCACCCAGCACCCTGAGTACTGAGCACAGAGCACCCTGAGCACTGAGCACCCAGCACCCTGAGTACTGAGCAACCAGCACCCTGAGCACTGAGCACTGAGCACCCAGCACCCTGAGCACTGAGCACTGAGCACCCAGCACCACAGCCCTGAGCACCCAGCACCCCGAGCACTGAGCACCCAGCACCCTGAGCACTGAGCACCCAGCACCCTGAGCACTGAGCACCCAGCACCCTGAGTACTGAGCACCCAGCACCCTGAGTACTGCGCACTCAGCACCCTGAGTACTGAGCACCGAGCACCCCGAGCACTGAGCACCCAGCACCCTGAGCACTGAGCACCCTGAGGACTGAGCACCCAGCACCCTGAGCACTGAGCACCGATCACCCTGAGCACTGAGCACCCAGCACCCCGAGCACTGAGCACCCAGCACCCTGAGTACTGACGACCCAGCTCCCTGAGCACTGAGCACCCAGCACCCCGAGAATGAGCAGGGAGCAGCCTGAGTACTGAGAACCGAGCACCCTGAGTACTGAGCACCCAGCACCCTGAGTACTGAGCCCCCAGCACCCTGAGTACTGAGCACCCAGTACCCCGAGCACTGAGCACCCAGCACCCCGAGAATGAGCACCCAGCACCCTGAGTACTGAGCACCCAGCACCCTGAGTACTGAGCAATAAGCACCCAGACCACTGAGCACAGAGCACCCCGAGCACGGAGCACCCAGGACCCTGAGAACTGAGCACTGAGCACTCAGCACCTTGAGTACTGAGCACCCAGTCCCCTGAGCACTGAGCACCAAGCACCCTGAGTACTGAGCACCCAGCACCCTGAGTACTGAACACCCAGCACCCTGAACACTGAGCACTGAGCCCCCAGCACCCTGAGCACTGAGCACTGAGCACCCAGCACCCTGAGCACTGAGCACTCAGCACCCCGAGCACTGAGAACCCAGCACCCTGAGCACCCAGCACCCTGAGCACTGAGCACCCTGAGCACTGAGCACTGAGCACCCAGCTCCCTCAGTACTGAGCACCCAACACTCTGAGCACTGAGCACCCAGCACGCTGAGTCCTGAGCACTGAGCACACAGCACCCTCAGTACTGAGCACCCAGCACTCCGAGCACTGAGCACCCAGCTCCCCGAGCACTGAGCACCCAGCACCCCGAGCACTGAGCACTGAGCACCCTGAGCACTGAGCACCTAGCACGCCGAGTACTGAGCACTGAGCACCCTGAGTACTGAGCACCCAGCACCCCGAGTACTGAGCACTGAGCACCCTGAGTACTGAGCACCCAGCACCCTAAGCACTGAGCACAAAGCACGCTGAGTACTGAGCACTGAGCACCCTGAGTACTGAGCACCCAGCACCCTGAGCACTGAGCACCGATCACCCTGAGCACTGAGCACCCAGCACCCCGAGCACTGAGCACCCAGCACCCTGAGCACTGAGCACCCAGCACCCTGAGTACTGACGACCCAGCTCCCCGAGCACTGAGCACCCAGCACCCCGAGAATGAGCAGGGAGCAGCCTGAGTACTGAGAACCGAGCACCCTGAGTACTGAGCACCCAGCACCCTGAGTACTGAGCCCCCAGCACCCTGAGTACTGAGCACCCAGTACCCCGAGCACTGAGCACCCAGCACCCCGAGAATGAGCACCCAGCACCCTGAGTACTGAGCACCCAGCACCCTGAGTACTGAGCAATAAGCACCCAGACCACTGAGCACAGAGCACCCCGAGCACGGAGCACCCAGGACCCTGAGAACTGAGCACTGAGCACTCAGCACCTTGAGTACTGTGCACCCAGCACCCTGAGCACTGAGCACCAAGCACCCTGAGTACTGAGCTCCCAGCACCCTGAGTACTGAACACCCAGCACCCTGAACACTGAGCACTGAGCACCCAGCACCCTGAGCACTGAGCACTGAGCACCCAGCACCCTGAGCACTGAGCACTCAGCACCCCGAGCACTGAGAACCCAGCACCCTGAGCACCCAGCACCCTGAGCACTGAGCACCCTGAGCACTGAGCACTGAGCACCCAGCTCCCTCAGTACTGAGCACCCAACACTCTGAGCACTGAGCACCCAGCACGCTGAGTACTGAGCACTGAGCACACAGCACCCTCAGTACTGAGCACCCAGCACTCCGAGCACTGAGCACCCAGCTCCCCGAGCACTGAGCACCCAGCACCCCGAGCACTGAGCACTGAGCACCCTGAGCACTGAGCACCTAGCACCCCGAGTACTGAGCACTGAGCACCCTGAGTACTGAGCACCCAGCACCCCGAGTACTGAGCACTGAGCACCCTGAGTACTGAGCACCCAGCATCCTGAGCACTGAGCACTGAGAACCCTGAGTACTGAGCACCGAGCACCCTGAGTACTGAGCACCCAGCACCCTGAGCACTGAGCACGGAGCACCCCGAGGACTTAGCACCCAGCACCCTGAGCACTGAGCACCCAGCACATTGAGTACTGAGCACTGAGCACCCCGAGCACTGAGCACCCAGCACCCTGAATACTGAACACCCAGCACCCTGAACACTGAGCACTGAGCACCCAGCACCCTGAGCACTGAGCACTGAGCACCCAGCACCCTGAGCACTGAGCACTCAGCACCCCGAGCACTGAGAACCCAGCACCCTGAGCAGCCAGCACCCTGAGCACTGAGCACCCTGAGCACTGAGCACTGAGCACCCAGCTCCCTGAGTACTGAGCACCCAACACTCTGAGCACTGAGCACCCAGCACGCTGAGTACTGAGCACTGAGCACCCAGCACCATGAGCACTGAGCACCCAGCACCCTGAGTACTGAGCACCCAGCACCCTGAGTACTGAGCACACAGCACCCTGAGCACTGAGCACCCAGCACCCTGAGTAGTGAGCACCGAGCACCCTGAGTACTGAGCACCCAGCACCCTTAGTACTGAGCACCCAGCACCCTGAGCACTGAGCACCCAGCACCCTGAGGACTGAGCACCCAGCACCACCCTCAGCACTGAGCACCCAGCACCCCGAGCACTGAGAACCCAGCACCCTGAGCACTGAGCACCCAGCACCCCGAGCACTGAGCACCCAGCTCCCCGAGCACTGAGCACCCAGCACCCCGAGCACTGAGCACTGAGCACCCTGAGCACTGAGCACCTAGCACCCCGAGTACTGAGCACTGAGCACCCTGAGTACTGAGCACCCAGCACCCCGAGTACTGAGCACCCATCAACCTGAGTACTGAGAACTGATCACCCTGAGTACTGAGCACCCAGCACTCTGAGTACTGACGACCCAGCACCCCGAGCACTGAGCACCCAGCACCCCGAGAATGAGCACGGAGCAGCCTGAGTACTGAGAACCGAGCACCCTGAGTACTGAGCACCCAGCACCCTGAGTACTGAGCCACCAGCACCCTGAGTACTGAGCACCCAGTACCCCGAGCACTGAGCACCCAGTACCCCGAGAATGAGCACCCAGCACCCTGAGTACTGAGCACCCAGCACCCTGAGTACTGAGCACTAAGCACCCAGAGCACTGAGCACAGAGCACCCCGAGAACGGAGCACCCAGGACACTGAGAACTGAGTACTGAGCACCCAGCACCCTGAGTACTGAGCACAGAGCTCCCCGAGCACTGAGCACCCTGAGTACTGAGCACCCAGCACCCCGATCACTGAGCACCCAGCACCCTGAGCACTGAGCACCCAGCACCCTGTGTACTGAGCACTGAGCACCCTGAGTACTAAGCCCCCAGCACCCTGAGTACTGAGCACCCAGGACCGTGAGCACTGAGCACCGAGCACCCCGAGCACTGAGCACCCAGCACCCTGAGCACTCAGCACCCAGCACCCCGAGCACTGAGCACCCAGCACCCTGAGCACTGAGCACCCAGCACCCCGAGTACTGAGCACTGAGCAGACTGAGTACTGAGCACCAAGCACCCCGAGTACTGAGCACTGAGCACCCTGAGTACTGAGCACCCAGCACCCTGAGTACTGAGCACCCAGCACCCTGAGTACTGAGCACCCAGCACCCTGAGCACTGAGTACCCAGCACCCTGAGAACTGAGCACCCAGCACCCTGAGTTCTGAGCACGCAGCACCCCGAGCACTGAGCACCCAGCACCCTGAGTACTGACCACAGAGCACGCTGAGCACTGAGCACCCAGCAACCTGAGTACTGAGCACCCAGCACCCTGAGTACTGAGCAACCAGCACCCTGAGCACTGAGCACTGAGCACCCAGCACCCTGAGCACTGAGCACTGAGCACCCAGCACCAAAGCCCTGATCACCCAGCACCTTGAGCACTGAGCACCCAGCACCCTGAGCACTGAGCACCCAGCACCCTGAGCACTGAGCACCCAGCACCCTGCGTACTGAGCACCCAGCACCCTGAGTACTGGGCACTCAGCACCCTGAGTACTGAGCACCGAGCACCCCGAGCACTGAGCACCCAGCACCCTGAGCACTGAGCACCCTGAGGACTGAGCACCCAGCACCCTGAGCACTGAGCACCGATCACCCTGAGCACTGAGCACCCAGCACCCCGAGCACGCAGCACCCAGCACCCCGAGCACTGAGCACCCAGCACCCTGAGCACTGAGCACCCAGCACCCCGAGTACTGAGCACTGAGCACACTGAGTACTGAGCACCAAGCACCCCGAGTACTGAGCACTGAGCACCCTGAGTACTGAGCACCCAGCACCCTGAGTACTGAGCACCCAGCACCCTGAGTACTGAGCACCCAGCACCCTGAGCACTGAGCACCCAGCACCCTGAGTTCTGAGCACGCAGCACCCCGAGCACTGAGCACCCAGCACCCTGAGTACTGAGCACAGAGCACCCTGAGCACTGAGCACCCAGCACCCTGAGTACTGAGCAACCAGCACCCTGAGCACTGAGCACTGAGCACCCAGCACCCTGAGCACTGAGCACTGAGCACCCAGCACCACAGCCCTGAGCACCCAGCACCCCGAGCACTGAGCACCCAGCACCCTGAGCACTGAGCACCCAGCACCCTGAGCACTGAGCACCCAGCACCCTGAGTACTGAGCACCCAGCACCCTGAGTACTGGGCACTCAGCACCCTGAGTACTGAGCACCGAGCACCCCGAGCACTGAGCACCCAGCACCCTGAGCACTGAGCACCCTGAGGACTGAGCACCCAGCACCCTGAGCACTGAGCACCGATCACCCTGAGCACTGAGCACCCAGCACCCCGAGCACTGAGCACCCAGCAACCTGAGTACTGACGACCCAGCTCCCCGAGCACTGAGCACCCAGCACCCCGAGAATGAGCAGGGAGCAGCCTGAGTACTGAGAACCGAGCACCCTGAGTACTGAGCACCCAGCACCCTGAGTACTGAGCCCCCAGCACCCTGAGTACTGAGCACCCAGTACCCCGAGCACTGAGCACCCAGCACCCCGAGAATGAGCACCCAGCACCCTGAGTACTGAGCACCCAGCACCCTGAGTACTGAGCAATAAGCACCCAGACCACTGAGCACAGAGCACCCCGAGCACGGAGCACCCAGGACCCTGAGAACTGAGCACTGAGCACTCAGCACCTTGAGTACTGAGCACCCAGTCCCCTGAGCACTGAGCACCAAGCACCCTGAGTACTGAGCACCCAGCACCCTGAGTACTGAACACCCAGCACCCTGAACACTGAGCACTGAGCCCCCAGCACCCTGAGCACTGAGCACTGAGCACCCAGCACCCTGAGCACTGAGCACTCAGCACCCCGAGCACTGAGAACCCAGCACCCTGAGCACCCAGCACCCTGAGCACTGAGCACCCTGAGCACTGAGCACTGAGCACCCAGCTCCCTCAGTACTGAGCACCCAACACTCTGAGCACTGAGCACCCAGCACGCTGAGTCCTGAGCACTGAGCACACAGCACCCTCAGTACTGAGCACCCAGCACTCCGAGCACTGAGCACCCAGCTCCCCGAGCACTGAGCACCCAGCACCCCGAGCACTGAGCACTGAGCACCCTGAGCACTGAGCACCTAGCACGCCGAGTACTGAGCACTGAGCACCCTGAGTACTGAGCACCCAGCACCCCGAGTACTGAGCACTGAGCACCCTGAGTACTGAGCACCCAGCATCCTGAGCACTGAGCACTGAGAACCCTGAGTACTGAGCACCGAGCACCCTGAGTACTGAGCACCCAGCACCCTGAGCACTGAGCACGGAGCACCCCGAGGACTGAGCACCCAGCACCCTGAGCACTGAGCACCCAGCACCACGAGCACTGAGCACCCAGCACCCCGAGCACTGAGCACCCAGCACCCTGAGTACTGAGCACCCAACACCCAGAGTACTGAGCACCCAGAACCCTGAGCACTGAGCACCCAGCACCCTGAGTACTGAGCACACAGCACCCTGAGTACAGAGCACCTAGCACCCTGAGCACTGAGCACTGAGCACCCAACACCCTGAGCACTGAGCACTGAGCACCCAGCACCCCGAGCACTGAGCACACAGCCTCCCGGGCACTGAGCACCCAGCACCCTGAGCACTGAGCACCGAGCACCCTAAGCACTGAGCACCGAGCACCCTGAGTACTGAGCACCCAGCACGGTGAGTACTGAGCACCCAGTACCCTGAGCACTGAGCAACCAGCACCCTGAGTACTGAGCACCCAGCACCCCGAGCACTGAGCACCCAGCACCCCGAGCACTGAGCACCCAGCACCCCGAGCACTGAGCACCCAGCACCCTGAGCACTGAGCACAGAGCACCCTGAGCACTGAGCACCCAGCACCCTGAGTACTGAGTACCCAGCACCCTGAGCACTGAGCACCCAGCACCCTGAGTACTGATCACCGAGCACCCCGAGCACTGAGCACCCAGCACCCCGAGAATGAGCACCCAGCACCCTGAGTACTGAGCACCCAGCACTCCGAGCACGGAGCACCCAGGACCCAGAGCACTGAGTACTGAGCACCCAGAACCCTGAGTACTGAGCACCCAGCACCCTGAGCACTGAGCACCCAGGACCCTGAGTACTGAGCACCCAGCACGCTGAGTACTGAGCACTGAGCACCCAGCACCCCGAGCACTGAGCACCCAGCACCATGTTTACTGAGCACTGAGCACCCTGAGTTCTAAGCACCCAGCACCCTGAGTACTGAGCACCGAGCACCCCGAGCACTGAGCACCCAGCACCCTGAGCACTCAACACCAATCACCCCGATCACTGAGCACCCAGCACCCTGAGCACTGAGCACCCAGCACCCTGAGCACTGAGCACCCAGCACCCAGAGCACTGAGCACCCAGCACTCTGAGCACTGAGCACCCAGCACCCTGAGTACTGAGCACCAAGCACCCTGAGTACTGAGCACCCAGACCCCGAGCACTGAGCACCCAGCACCCCTAGCACTGTGCACCCAGCACCCTGAGCACTGAGCACCCATCACCTTGAGTACTGAGCACCGAGCACCCCGAGCACTGAGCACCCAGCACCCTGAGTACTGAGCAGCCAGCACCCTGAGCACTGAGCACCCAGCACCCTGAGCACTGAGCACCCAGCACCCCGAGCACTGAGCACCCAGCACCCTGAGCACTGAGCACTGACCACCCAGCACCCCGAGCACTGAGCACCCAGCACCCCGAGCACTGAGCACCCAGCGCCTTGAGCACTGAGCACCCAGCACCCTGAGCACTGAGAACCCAGCCCCCTGAGTACTGAGCACTCAGCACCCTGAGTAGTGAGCACTGAGCACCCAGCACCCTGAGCACTGAGCACTGAGCACCCAGCACCCTGAGCACTGACCACCCAGCACCCCGAGCACTGAGCACCCAGCACCCTGAGCACTGAGCACCCAGCGCCTTGAGCACTGAGCACCCAGCACCCTGAGCACTGAGAACCCAGCCCCCTGAGTACTGAGCACTCAGCACCCTGAGTAGTGAGCACCGAGCACCCCGAGCACTGAGCACCCAGCACCCTGAGCACTGAGCATCCTGAGGACTGAGCACCCAGCACCCTGATTACTGAGCACCGATCACCCTGAGCACTGAGCACCCAGCACCCCGAGCACTGAGCACCCAGCACCCTGAGTACTGAGCACCCAGCACCCTGAGCACTGAGCACCCAGCACCCTGAGTACTGAGCACCCTGAGTACTGAGCACCGATCACCCTGAGCACTGAGCACCCAGCACCCTGAGTAACTGAGCACCCAGCACCCTGAGCACTGAGCACCCAGCACCCTGAGCACTGAGCACCCAGCACCCTGAGTACTGAGCACCCAGCACCCTGCGTACTGAGTACCCAGCACCCTGAGCACTGAGCACCCAGCACCCTGAGTACTGAGCACCCAGCACCCTGAGTACTGAGCACCCAGCACGGTGAGAACTGAGCACCCAGTACCCTGAGCACTGAGCACCCAGAACCCTGAGTACTGAGCACCCAGCACCCGGAGCACTGAGCACCCAGCACCCGAGCACTGAGCACCCAGCACGCCGAGCACTGAGCACACAGCACCCTGAGCACTGAGCACCCAGCACCCAGAGCACTGAGCACCCAGCACTCTGAGCACTGAGCACCGAGCACCCTGAGTATTGAGCACCCAGCACCCTGAGTACTGAGCACCCATACCCCGGGCACTGAGCACCCAGCACCCCTAGCACTGTGCACCCAGCACCCTGAGTACTGAGAACCCAGCACCCTGAGTACTGAGCACCCAGCACCCTGAGCACTGAGCACCCAGCACCCTGAGCACTGAGCACCAAGCACCCTGAGTACTGAGCACCCAGCACCCTGAGTACTGAACACCCAGCACCCTGAGCACTGAGCACCCAGCACGCCGAGCACTGAGCACACAGCACCCTGAGCACTGAGCACCCAGCACCCTGAGCACTGAGCACCCAGCACCCTGAGTACTGAGTACCCAGCACCCTGAGCACTGAGCACCCAGCACCCTGAGTACTGATCACCGAGCACCCCGAGCACTGAGCACCCAGCACCCTGAGTACTGAGCACCCAGCACCCTGAGTACTGAGCACCCAGCACCCTGAGTACTGAGCACCCAGCACCCTGAGCACTGAGCACAAAGCACGCTGAGTACTGAGCACTGAGCACCCTGAGTACTGAGCACCGAGGACCCTGAGCACTGAGCACCCAGCACGCTGAGTACTGAGCACTGAGCACCCTGAGTACTGAGCACCCAGCACCCTGAGCACTGTGCAGCCAGCACCCTCAGCACTGAGCACCCAGCACCCCGAGCACTGAGCAGCCAGCACCCTGAGCACTGAGCACCCAGCACCCCGAGTACTGAGCACCCAGCACCCCGAGTACTGAGCACCGAGCACCCCGAGCACTGAGCACCCAGCACCCTGAGTACTGAGCACCCAGCACCCTGAGTACTGAGCACCCCGAGTACTGAGCACCCAGCACCCCGAGCACTGATCACCCATCACCCTGAGTACTGAAAACAGATCACCCTGAGTACTGAGCACGCAGCACCCTGAGTACTGAGCCCCCAGCACCCCGAGCACTGAGCACCCAGCACCCTGAGTACTGAGCACTGAGCACCCAGCACCCCGAGCACTGAGCACCCAGCACCCGAGTACTGAGCACCCAGCACACTGAGTACTGAGAACCGAGCACCCTGAGTACTGAGCACCCAGCACCATGAGTACTGAGCTCCCAGCACCCCGAGTACTGAGCAGCCAGCACCCCGAGCACTGAGTAGCCAGCACCCCGAGAATGAGCACCCAGCACCCTGAGTACTGAGCACCCAGCACCCCGAGCACGGAGCACCCAGGACCCCGAGCACTGAGTACTGAGCACCCAGCACCCTGAGTACTGAGCACCGAGCTCCCCGAGCACTGAGAACCCAGCACCCTGAGCACTGAGCACCCAGCACCCTGAGCACTGAACACCCAGGACCCTGAGTACTGAGCACCCAGCACATTGAGTACTGAGCACCCAGCACCCTGAGCACTGAGCACCCAGCACCCTGAGTACTGAGCACTGAGCACCCAGCACCCCGAGCACTGAGCACCCAGCACCATGTGTACTGAGCACTGAGCACCCTGAGTACTAAGCACCCAGCACACTGAGTACTGAGCACCCAGGACCCTGAGCACTGAGCACCGAGCACCCCGAGCACTGAGCACCCAGCACCCTGAGCACTCAGCACCAATCACCCCGATCACTGAGCACACAGCACCCTGAGCACTGAGCACCCAGCACCCAGAGCACTGAGCACCCAGCACTCTGAGCACTGAGCACCCAGCACCCTGAGTACTGAGCACCCAGCACCCTGAGTACTGAGCACCCATACCCCGGGCACTGAGCACCCAGCACCCCTAGCACTGTGCACCCAGCACCCTGAGTACTGAGAACCCAGCACCCTGAGTACTGAGCACCCAGCACCCTGAGCACTGAGCACCCAGCACCCTGAGCACTGAGCACCAAGCACCCTGAGTACTGAGCACCCAGCACCCTGAGTACTGAGCACCGAGCACCCTGAGCACTGAGCACTGAGTACCCAGCACCCTGTTCACTGAGCACCCAGCACCCTGAGTACTGAGCACCGAGCACCCTGAGTACTGAGCACCCAGCACCCCGAGCACTGAGCACCCAGCACCCCGAGAATGAGCACCGAGCACCCTGAGTACTGAGCACCCAGCACCCTGAGCACTGAGCACTGAGCACCCACCACCCTGAGCACTGAGCACTGAGTACCCAGCACCCTGTTCACTGAGCACCCAGCACCCTGAGTACTGAGCACCGAGCACCCTGAGTACTGAGCACCGAGCACGGTGAGTACTGAGCACCCAGTACCCTGAGCACTGAGCACCCAGCACCCTGAGTACTGAGCACCCAGCACCCCGAGCACTGAGCACCCAGCACCCCGAGCACTGAGCACCCAGCACCCCGAGCACTGAGCACCCAGCACCCTGAGCACTGAGCACAGAGCACCCTGAGCACTGAGCACCCAGCACCCTGATTACTGAGTACCCAGCACCCCGAGCACTGAGCACCCAGCACCCTGAGTACTGATCACCGAGCACCCCGAGCACTGAGCACCCAGCACCCTGAGTACTGAGCACCCAGCACCCTGAGTACTGAGCACCCAGCACCCTGAGTACTGAGCACCCAGCACCCTGAGCACTGAGCACAAAGCACGCTGAGTACTGAGCACTGAGCACCCTGAGTACTGAGCACCGAGGACCCTGAGCACTGAGCACCCAGCACCCCGAGTACTGAGCACCCAGCACCCCGAGTACTGAGCACTGAGCACCCCGAGCACTGAGCACCCAGCACCCTGAGTACTGAGCAGGCAGCACCCTGAGTACTGAGCACCCCGAGTACTGAGCACCCAGCACCCCTAGCACTGAGCACCCATCACCCTGAGTACTGAGAACAGATCACCCTGAGTACTGAGCACCCAGCACCCTGAGTACTGAGCCCCCAGCACCCTGAGTACTGAGCACCCAGCACCCCGAGCACTGAGCACCCAGCACCCCGAGAATGAGCACCCAGCACCCTGAGTACTGAGAACCGAGCACCCTGAGTACTGAGCACCCAGCACCATGAGTACTGAGCTCCCAGCACCCTGAGTACTGAGCAGCCAGCACCCCGAGCACTGAGTACCCAGCACCCCGAGAATGAGCACCCAGCACCCTGAGTACTGAGCACCCAGCACCCCGAGCATGGAGCACCCAGGACCCCGAGCACTGAGTACTGAGCACCCAGCACCCTGAGGACTGAGCACCCAGCACCCTGAGCACTGAGCACCCAGGACCCTGAGTACTGAGCACCCAGCATGCTGAGTACTGAGCACTGAGCACCCATCACCCCGAGCACTGAGCACCCAGCACCATGTGTACTGAGCACTGAGCACCCTGAGTACTAAGCACCCAGCACCCTGAGCACTCAGCACCAATCACCCCGATCACTGAGCACCCAGCACCCTGAGCACTGAGCACCCAGCACCCTGAGCACTGAGCACCCAGCACCCAGAGCACTGAGCACCCAGCACTCTGAGCACTGAGCACCCAGCACCCTGAGTACTGAGCACCAAGCACCCTGAGTACTGAGCACCCAGACCCCGAGCACTGAGGACCCAGCACCCCTAGCACTGTGCACACAGCACCCTAAGTACTGAGAACCCAGCACCCTGAGTACTGAGCACCCAGCACCCTGAGCACTGAGCACCCAGCACCCTGAGCACTGAGCAGCCAGCACCCTGAGTACTGAGCACCCAGACCCCGAGCACTGAGCACCCAGCACCCCTAGCACTGTGCACCCAGCACCCTGAGTACTGAGAACCCAGCACCCTGAGTACTGTGCAGCCAGCACCCTCAGCACTGAGCACCCAGCACCCCTAGCACTGAGCAGCCAGCACCCTGAGCACTGAGCACCCAGCACCCTGAGTACTGAGCACCCAGCACCCCGAGTACTGAGCACCGAGCACTCCGAGCACTGAGCACCCAGCACCCTGAGTACTGAGCAGGCAGCACCCTGAGTACTGAGCACCCCGAGTACTGAGCACCCAGCACACCGAGCACTGAGCACCCATCACCCTGAGTACTGAGAACAGATCACCCTGAGTACTGAGCACCCAGCACCCTGAGTACTGAGCCCCCAGCACCCTGAGTACTGAGCACCCAGCACCCCGAGCACTGAGCACCCAGCACCCCGAGAATGAGCACCCAGCACCCTGAGTACTGAGAACCGAGCACCCTGAGTACTGAGCACCCAGCACCATGAGTACTGAGCTCCCAGCACCCTGAGTACTGAGCAGCCAGCACCCCGAGCACTGAGTACCCAGCACCCCGAGAATGAGCACCCAGCACCCTGAGTACTGAGCACCCAGCACCAAGAGCACGGAGCACCCAGGACCCCGAGCACTGAGTACTGAGCACCCAGCACCCTGAGTACTGAGCACCCAGCACCCTGAGCACTGAGCACCCAGGACCCTGAGTACTGAGCACCCAGCACGCTGAGTACTGAGCACCCAGCACCCTGAGCACTGAGCACGCAGCACCCTGAGTACTGAGCACTGAGCACCCAGCACCCCGAGCACTGAGCACCCAGCACCCTGAGTACAGAGCACTGAGCACCCTGAGTACTAAGCACCCAACACCCTGAGTACTGAGCACCGAGCACCCCGAGCACTGAGCACCCAGCACCCTGAGCACTCAGCACCAATCACCCCGATCACTGAGCACCCAGCACCCTGAGCACTGAGCACCCAGCACCCTGAGCACTGAGCACCCAGCACCCAGAGCACTGAGCACCCAGCACTCTGAGCACTGAGCACCCAGCACCCTGAGTACTGAGCACCCAGCATCCTGAGTACTGAGCACCCAGACCCCGAGCACTGAGCACCCAGCACCCCTAGCACTGTGCACCCAGCACCCTGAGTACTGAGAACCCAGCACCCTGAGTACTGAGCACCCAGCACCCTGAGCACTGAGCACCCAGCACCCTGAGCACTGAGCACCAAGCACCCTGAGTACTGAGCACCCAGCACCCTGAGTACTGAACACCCAGCACCCTGAGCACTGAGCACTGAGCACCCAGCACCCTGAGCACTGAGCACTGAGCACCCAGCACCCTGAGCACTGAGCACACAGCACCCCGAGCACTGAGCACCCAGCACCTTGAGTACCCAGCACCCTGAGCACTGAGCACCCTGAGCACTGAGCACTGAGCACCCAGCACCCTGAGTACTGAGCACCCAACACTCTGAGCACTGAGCACCCAGCACGCTGAGTACTGAGCACTGAGCACACAGCACCCTCAGTACTGAGCACCCAGCACTCCGAGCACTGAGCACCGAGCTCCCCGAGCACTGAGCACCCAGCACCCCGAGCACTGAGCACTGAGCACCCTGAGCACTGAGCACCCAGCTCCCCGAGTACTGAGCACTGAGCACCCTGAGTACTGAGCACCCAGCACCCCGAGTACTGAGCACTGAGCACCCTGAGTACTGAGCACCCAGCACCCTGAGCACTGAGCACTGTGAACCCTATGTACTGAGCACCGAGCACCCTGAGTACTGAGCACCCAGCACCCTGAGCACTGAGCACGGAGCACCCCGAGGACTGAGCACCCAGCACCCTGAGCACTGAGCACCCAGCACCTTGAGTACTGAGCACCGAGCACCCCGAGCACTGAGCACCCAGCACCCTGAATACTGAGCACCCAGCATCCTGAGCACTGAGCACCCAGCACCCCGAGCACTGAGCACCCAGCACCCCAAGCACTGAGCACACAGCACCCTGAGTACTGAGCACCCAACACCCAGAGTACTGGGCACCCAGCACCCTGAGCACTGAGCACCCAGCACCCTGAGTACTGAGCACCCAGCACCCTGAGTACTGAGCAACCAGCACCCTGAGCACTGAGCACCCAACACCCTGAGCACTGAGCACTGAGCACCCAGCACCCCGAGCACTGAGCACGCAGCACCCCGAGTGAGCACTGAGCACAAAGCACGCTGAGTACTGAGCACTGAGCACCCTGAGTACTGAGCACCGAGGACCCTGAGCACTGAGAACCCAGCACGCTGAGTACTGAGCACTGAGCACCCTGAGTACTGAGCACCTAGCACCCTGAGTACTGAGCACCCAGCACCCTGAGCACTGAGCAGCCAGCACCCTCAGCACTGAGCACCCAGCACCCCGAGCACTGAGCACCCAGCACCCCGAGTACTGAGCACCGAGCACCCCGAGCACTGAGCACCCAGCACCCTGAGTACTGAGCACCCAGCACCCTGAGTACTGAGCACCCCGTGTACTGAGCACCCAGCACCCCGAGCACTGAGCATCCAGCACCCTGAGTACTGAGAACAGATCACCCTGAGAACTGAGCACCCAGCACCCTGAGTACTGAGCCCCCAGCACCCTGAGTACTGAACACCCAGCACCCCGAGCACTGAGCACCCAGCACCCCGAGAATGAGCACCCAGCACCCTGAGTACTGAGAACCGAGCACCCTGAGTACTGCGCACCCAGCAACCTGAGTACTGAGCCCCCAGCACCCTGAGTACTGAGCACCCAGCACCCTGAGCACTGAGCACCCAGCACCCCGAGAATCAGCACCCAGCACCCTGAGAACTGAGCACCCAGCACCCCGAGCACGGAGCGCCCAGGACCCCGAGCACTGAGTAGTGAGCACCCAGGACCCTGAGTACTGAGCACCGAGCTCCCCGAGCACTGAGCACCCAGCACCCTGAGCACTGAGCACCCAGCACCCTGAGCACTGAGCACCCATCACCCTGAGTACTGAGCACCCAGCACGCTGAGTACTGAGCACCCAGCACCCCGAGCACTGAGCACCCAGCACCCCGAGAATGAGCACCCAGCACCCTGAGTACTGAGAACCGAGCACCCTGAGTACTGCGCACCCAGCAACCTGAGTACTGAGCCCCCAGCACCCTGAGTACTGAGCACCCAGCACCCTGAGCACTGAGAACCCAGCACCCCGAGAATGAGCACCCAGCACCCTGAGAACTGAGCACCCAGCACCCCGAGCACGGAGCGCCAAGGACAACGAGCACTGAGAAGTGAGCACCCAGGACCCTGAGTACTGAGCACCGAGCTCCCCGAGCACTGAGCACCCAGCACCCTGAGCACTGAGCACCCAGCACCCTGAGCACTGAGCACCCATCACCCTGAGTACTGAGCACCCAGCACGCTGAGTACTGAGCACCCAGCACCCTGAGCACTGAGCACCCAGCACCCTGACTACTGAGCACTGAGCACCCAGCACCCCGAGCACTGAGCACCCAGCACCCTGTGTACTGAGCACTGAGCACCCTGAGTACTAAGCACCCCGCACCCTGAGCACTGAGCACCCAGCACCCTGAGTACTGAGCACCCAGCACCCTGAGTACTGAGCACTCAGCACCCTGAGCACTGAGCACCCAGCACCCTGAGTACTGAGCACCCAGCACCCTGAGTACTGAGCACCCAGCACCCTGAGTACTGAGCACCCAGCACCCTGAGTACTGAGCACCCAGCATCCTGAGTACTGAGCACCGAGCACCCCGAGTACTGAGCACCCAGCACCCCGAGCACTGAGCACCCAGCACCCTGAGCACTGAGCACCCAGCACCCCAAGCACTGAGCACCCAGCACCCTGAGTACTGAGTACTGAGCACCCTGAGTACTGAGCACCCAGCACCCTGAGCACTGAGCACCCAGCACCCTGAGTACTGAGCACCGAGCACCCCGAGCACTGAGCACCCAGCACCCTGAGTACTGAGCACCCAGCACCAAAAGAACTGAGCACCGAGCATCCTGAGCACTGAGCACCGAGCACCCCGAGCACTGAGCACCCAGCACCCTGAGTACTGAGCACCCAGCACCAAGAGTACTGAGCAGCGAGCACCCCGAGCACTGAGCACCCAGCACCCTGACCACTGAGCACCCTGAGGACTGAGCACCCCGAGCACTGAGCACCCAGCACCCTGAGTACTGAGCACCCAGCACCAAGAGTACTGAGCACCGAGCACCCCGAGCACTGAGCACCCAGCACCCTGACCACTGAGCACCCTGAGGACTGAGCACCCAGCACCCTGAGTACTGAGCACCCAGCACCCTGAGTACTGAGCACCCAGCATCCTGAGTACTGAGCACCGATCACCCTGAGCACAGAGCACCCAGCACCCTGAGTACTGTGCACGCTGAGTACTGAGCACCCAGCACCCCGAGCACTGAGCACCCAGCACCCTGAGTATTGAGCACCGAGCACACCGAGCACTGAGCACCCAGCACCCTGAGCACTGAGCACCCAGCACCCCGAGTACTGATCACCCAGCACCCTGAGTACTGAGCACCGAGCACCCCGAGCACTGAGCAGCCAGAACCCCGAGCACTGAGCACCCAGCTCCCCGAGAATGAGCACCCAGCACCCTGAGTACTGAGAACCGAGCACCCTGAGTTCTGAGCACCCAGCATGCTGAGCACTGAGCACCCAGCACCCCGAGTACTGAGCAAACAGCACCCCGAGCACTGAGCACCCAGCACCCCGAGAATGAGCACCCAGCACCCTGAGTACTGAGCACCCAGCACCCTGAGTACTGAGCACCCAGCACCCCGAGCACTGAGCAACCTGAGTACTGAGCACCCAGCACCCTGAGTACTGAGCACTAAGCACCCAGAGCGCTGAGCACCCAGCACCCCAAGCACGGAGCACCCAGGACCCAAAGCACTGAGTACTGAGCACCCAGCACCCTGAGTACTGAGCACCGAGCTCCCCGAGCACTGAGCACCGTGAGTACTGAGCACCCAGCACCCCGATCACAGAGCACCCAGCACCCTCAGCACTGAGCACCCAGCACCCTGAGTAATGAGCACCCAGCACCCCGAGTACTGAGCACCCAGCACCGTGAGTACTGAGCACCCAGCACCCTGAGTACTGAGCACCCAGCACCCTGAGCACTGAGCACAAAGCACGCTGAGTACTGAGCACCCTGAGTACTGAGCACCGAGGACCCTGAGCACTGAGCACCCAGCACCCTGAGAATGACAACCCAGCACCCTGAGTACTGAGAACAGAGCACCCTGAGTACTGAGCACCCAGCACGCTGAGCACTGAGCAACCAGCACCCCGAGTACTGAGCACCCAGCACCCCGAGCACTGAGCACCCAGCACCCCGAGAATGAGCACCCAGCACCCTGAGTACTGAGCACACAGCAACATGAGTACTGAGCACCCAGCACCCTGAGCATTGAGCACCCTGAACACTGAGCACCCAGCACCCTGAGTACTGTGCACTAAGCACACAGAGCGCTGAGCACCCAGGACCCCGAGCACTGAGTACTGAGCACCCAGCACCCTGAGTACTGAGCACCGAGCACCCCGAGCACTGAGCACCCTGAGTACTGAGCACCCAGCACCCTGAGTACTGAGCACCCAGCACCCTGAGCACTGAGCACCCAGCACCCTGAGTACTGAGCACCCAGCACCCCGAGCACTGAGCACCCAGCACCCTGAGTACTGAGCACCCAGCACCCTGAGTACTGAGCAACCTGAGCACTGAGCACCCAGCACCCTGAGTACTGAGCACCCTGAGGACTGAGCACCGATCACCCTGAGCACTGAGCACCGAGCACCCCTAGCACTGAGCACCCAGCACCATGAGCACTGAGAACCCAGCACCCCGAACACTGAGCCCCCAGCACCCCGAGCACTGAGCACCCAGCACCCCGAGCACTGAGCACCCAGCACCCCGAGAACTGAGCACCCAGCACCCCGAGCACTGAGCACCCAGCACCCCGAGTACTGAGCACCCAGCACCCTGAGTACTCAGCACCCAGCACCCTGAGCAATGAGCACCCAGCACCCTGAGCACTGAGCACAAAGCACGCTGAGTACTGAGCACTGAGCACACAGCACCCTGAGTACTGAGCACCCAGCACCCCGAGCACTGAGCACCCAGCGCCCCGAGCACTGAGCACCTAGCACCCCGAGCACTGAGCACTGAGCAAACTGAGCACTGAGCACCCAGCACCCCGAGTACTGAGCACTGAGCACCCTGAGTACTGAGCACCCAGCACCCCGAGTACTGAGCACTGAGCACCCTGAGTACTGAGCACCCAGCACCCTGAGCACTGAGAACCCTGAGTACTGAGCACCGAGCACCCTGTGTACTGAGCACCCAGCACCCTGAGCACTGAGCACGGAGCACCCCGAGGACTGAGCACCCAGCACCCTGAGCCTGAGCACCCAGCACCTTGAGTACTGAGCACCCAGCACCCCGAGCACTGAGCACCCAGCACCCTGAGTACTGAGCACCCAGCACCCTGAGCACTGAGCACCCAGCACCCTGAACACTGAGCACACAGAACCCCGAGCACTGAGCACCCAGCACCCTGAGTACTGGGCACACAAAACCCAGAGTACTGAGCACCCAGCACCCTGAGAACTGAGCACAGAGCACCCTGAGTACAGAGCACCCAGCACCCTGAGTACTGAGCACCCAGCACCCTGAGCACTGAGCACTGAGCACCCAGCACCCTGAGCACTGAGCACTGACCACCCAGCACCCCGAGCACTGAGCACCCAGCACCCTGAGCACTGAGCACACAGCGCCTTGAGCACTGAGCACCCAGCACACTGAGCACTGAGAACCCATCCCCCTGAGTACTGAGCACCCAGCACCATGAGTACTGAGCACCCAGCACCCTGAGTACTGAGCACTCAGCAGCCTGAGTACTGAGCACCGAGCACCACGAGCACTGAGCACCCAGCACCCTGAGCACTGAGCACCCTGAGGACTGAGCACCCAGCACCCTGAGCACTGAGCACCCAGCACCCTGAGTACTGAGCACCGATCACCCTGAGCACCGAGCACCCCGAGCACTGAGCACCCAGCACCCTGAGTACTGAGCACCCAGCACCCTGAGCACTGAGCACCCAGCACCCTGAGTACTGAGCACCCTGAGTACTGAGCACCGATCACCCTGAGCACTGAGCACCCAGGACCCTGAGTACTGAGCACCCAGCACCCTGAGCACTGAGCACCCAGCACCCTGAGCACTGAGCACCCAGCACCCTGAGTACTGAGCACCCAGCACCCTGAGTACTGAGTACCCAGCACCCTGAGCACTGAGCACCCAGCACCCTGAGTACTGAGCACCGAGCACCCTGAGTACTGAGCACCCAGCACGGTGAGTACTGAGCACCCAGTACACTGAGAACTGAGCACCCAGCACCCTGAGTACTGAGCACCCAGCACCCCGAGCCCTGAGGACCCAGCACCCCGAGCACTGAGCACCCAGCACCCCCGAGCACTGAGCACCCAGCACCCTGAGCACTGAGCACCCAGCACCCTGAGCACTGAGCACCCAGCACCCTGAGTACTGAGTACCCAGCACCCTGAGCACTGAGCACCCAGCACCCTGAGTACTGATCACGGAGCACCCCGAGCACTGAGCACCCAGCACCCTGAGTACTGAGCACCCATCACCCTGAGTACTGAGCACCCAGCACCCTGAGTACTGAGCACCCAGCACCCTGAGCAGTGAGCACAAAGCACGCTGAGTACTGAGCACTGAGCACCCTGAGTACTGAGCACCGAGGACCCTGAGCACTGAGCACCCAGCACCCTGAGCACTGAGCACCCAGGACCCTGAGTACTGAGCACCCAGCACGCTGAGTACTGAGCACCCAGCACCCTGAGCACTGAGCACCCAGCACCCTGAGTACTGAGCACTGAGCACCCAGCACGCTGAGTACTGAGCACCCAGCACCCTGAGTACTAAGCACCCAGCACCCTGAGTACTGAGCACCCAGGACCCTGAGCACTGAGCACCGAGCACCCCGAGCACAGAGCACCCAGCACCCTGAGCACTCAGCACCAATCACCCCGATCACTGAGCACCCAGCACCCTGAGCACTGAGCACCCAGCACCCTGAGCACTGAGCACCCAGCACCCAGAGCACTGAGCACCCAGCACTCTGAGCACTGAGCACCCAGCACCCTGAGTTCTGAGCACCCAGCACCCTGAGTACTGAGCACACAGACCCCGAGCACTGAGCACCCAGCACCCCTAGCACTGTGCACCCAGCACCCTGAGTACTGAGAACCCAGCACCCTGAGTACTGAGCACCCAGTACCCTGAGCACTGAGCACCCAGCAGCCCGAGCACTGAGCACCCAGCATCCTGAGCACTGAGTACTGAGCACCCAGCACCCTGAGCACTGAGCACCCAGCACCCTGAGCACTGAGCACCCAGCACCCTGTGTACTGAGCACCCAGCACCCCAAGCACTGAGCACCGAGCACCCTGAGTACTGAGCACCCAGCACGCTGAGCACTGAGCACCCAGCACCCTGAGTACTGAGAACCCAGCACCCTGAGTACTCAGCACCCAGCACCCTGAGCACTGAGCAACCAGCACCCTGAGTACTGAGCACCCTGCACCCCAAGCACTGAGCACCCTGAGAACTGAGCACGCAGCACCCCAAGCACTGAGCACCCTGAGTACTGAGCACCCAGCACCCTGATTACTGAGCACCCAGCACCCCGAGCACTGAGCACCCAGCACCCTGAGTACTGAGCACCCAGCACCCTGAGTACTGAGCAACCTGAGCACTGAGCACCCAGCACCCTGAGTACTGAGCACCCTGAGGACTGAGCACCGATCACCCTGAGCACTGAGCACCCAGCACCCTGAGTACTGAGCACCCAGCACCCTGAATACTGAGCACCCAGCACCCTGAGTACTGAGCAGTGAGCACCCTGAGTACTGAGCACCCAGCACCCTGAGTACTGAGCACCCAGCACCCTGAGTACTGAGCACGGAGCACCCCGAGTACTGAGCACCCAGCACCCTGAGCACTCAGCACCCAGCACCACGAGCACTGAGCACCCAGCACCCTGAGTACTGAGCTCCCAGCACCCCGAGCCCTGAGCACCCAGCACCCTGAGTACTGAGCACACTGAGTACTGAGCAACGAGCACCCCGAGCACTCAGCACCCAGCACCCTTAGTAGTGAGCACCCAGCACCCTGAGTACTGAGCACCCCGAGTACTGAGCACCCAGCACCACGAGCACTGAGCACCCAGCACACTGAGTACTGAGAACAGATCACCCTGAGTACTGAGCACCCAGCACCCTGAGTACTGAGCCCCCAGCACCCTGAGTACTGAGCACCGAGCTCCCCGAGCACTGAGAACCCAGCACCCTGAGCACTGAGCACCCAGCACCCTGAGCACTGAGCACCCAGGACCCTGAGTACTGAGCACCCAGCACGCTGAGTACTGAGCACCCAGCACCCTGAGCACTGAGCACCCAGCACCCTGAGTACTGAGCACTGAGCACCCAGCACGCTGAGTACTGAGCACCCAGCACCCTGAGTACTAAGCACCCAGCACCCTGAGTACTGAGCACCCAGGACCCTGAGCACTGAGCACCGAGCACCCCGAGCACTGAGCACCCAGCACCCTGAGCACTCAGCACCAATCACCCCGATCACTGAGCACCCAGCACCCTGAGCACTGAGCACCCAGCACCCTGAGCACTGAGCACCCAGCACCCAGAGCACTGAGCACCCAGCACTCTGAGCACTGAGCACCCAGCACCCTGAGTACTGAGCACCCAGCACCCTGAGTACTGAGCACCCAGACCCCGAGCACTGAGCACCCAGCACCCCTAGCACTGTGCACCCAGCACCCTGAGTACTGAGAACCCAGCACCCTGAGTACTGAGCACCCAGTACCCCCGAGCACTGAGCACCCAGCAGCTCGAGCACTGAGCACCCAGCATCCTGAGCACTGAGTACTGAGCACCCAGCACCCTGAGCACTGAGCACCCAGCACCCTGAGCACTGAGCAACCCAGCACCCTGAGTACTGAGCACCAAGCACCCCAAGCACTGAGCACCGTGCACCCTGAGTACTGAGCACCCAGCACGCTGAGCACTGAGCACCCAGCACCCCGAGTACTGAGCACCCAGCACCCTGAGTACTGAGCACCCAGCACCCTGAGTACTGAGCACCCAGCACCCCGAGCACTGAGCACCCAGCACCCTGAGCACTGAGCACCCAGCACCCTGAGTGCTGAGCACCAAGCACGCTGAGTACTGAGCACCCAGCAACCTGAGCACCGAGCACCCAGCATCCCGAGCACTGAGCACCCAGCACCCTTAGCACTGAGCACATAGCACCCTGAGTACTGAGCACTGAGCACCCCGAGTACTGAGCACCCAGCACCCTGAGCACTGAGCACCCAGCACCCCGAGCACTGAGCACCCAGCACGCCGAGCACTGAGCACCCAGCACCCCGAGCACTGAGCACCCAGCACCCCGAGCACTGAGCACCCAGCACCCCGAGCACTGAGCACCCAGCACCCCGAGCACTGAGCACCCCAGCAACCCGAGCACTGAGCACCCAGCACCCCGAGCCACTGAGCACCAGCGCCTTGAGCACTGAGCACCCAGCACACTGAGCACTGAGAACCCATCCCCCTGAGTACTGAGCACCCAGCACCCTGAGTACTGAGCACCCAGCACCCCTGAGTACTGAGCACTCAGCAGCCTGAGTACTGAGCACCGAGCACCACGAGCACTGAGCACCCAGCACCCTGAGTTCTGAGCACCCAGCACCCTGAGCACTGAGCACCCAGCACCCTGAGTACTGAGCACCCTGAGTACTAGAGCACCGATCACCCTGAGCACTGAGCACCCAGCACCCTGAGTACTGAGCACCCAGCACCCTGAGCACTGAGCACCCAGCACCCTGAGCACTGAGCACCCAGCACCCTGAGTACTGAGCACA